>NC_143395.1:273267521-273570552 GCF_052110815.1 Crocodylus siamensis | reverse complement strand
CAGGTCAGTTAAGAGAAAAATTTAAAACAAAATATTCACATTTTCCAATGATTAACTTGAACAAACATAAAAGGATTTATTTGATACGAGACATCCATATTCTTTTGTTGTTTTCCCATGCATCCACTCCCATTTGATGCCAAATACAAACACAGACTTCACTTTTGTTAGCTGCTGTCTCTGGGCTGAGGACTAAACATTCCTGATCTCATGTTCAGAATTTGCTGCTGGGGCCTTGTCCCATGTTCACTTTCAGTAGTTGTAAATCTTTGGAAGGTTGTGATGCATTAAAGTTAGCACTGGAATGCATTGACCTGTTAAAGTTGGTACCTGTTAGAAGAAGAAAAACTTCGCAATGCCAGGGCCACCCTCATCCGAGATAGTGTTTGAACATGCATCTCCAACTTGCCAACATACTGCTTTAATTGCTAGGCCAGAGCCTTCTACCTGAGGTATTTCAGAGTCAGTGGGAAGTTTCTGCTCCACTGAGCACAGGGGTGTAGGCTAAATTCTAGGAGCCATCTCCCTAAGCCACGTGCCTTTTGGCTTGCCCCAGTTGGTCCTGGCCCCACATATCTCCTTCTCTTGCTGCCCAGGAGGACAGCATCAGCAGGATGGCTGGAGAGCACACAGGATGGTGGTCTGGATGTTAGAGGACTGTGCTGTTCAGTCAGAAATACAGATTCAAACCCACTCTTGAAGGGTGCCTAATATCTAGGTCTTCTACTTCCTGGGCAAAAGACTTAGCATTTGGTGGCAGCGGCAGCCTGGTGGTGTCATAGGCAAACAGCTACTAGCTTATAATGCTGCAGGGCTGCTGCTGCCACCTTCTCCATCTAGTATCTGAGAGCCACTTATCTTTGGCAGACACCATTTTGTGACTTATAGTTGCATGCCGAGCTGCTTATGTGTCAACATGGCACATGGAGCAGGATTGCAATCTGCATAAATACCAAAAACGGTAATTAGCCAGGTAGCTGTCATTTAAATGAGTACAATTAACTAGTAGTCTGTCTTTAGTTACTGCCATTTGATGCTAGTCATGAGAACTCATGCACACAGAGCGGTTTTACAACCGGCACCCTTACTTGAGACTGCTAATTTGTAAATAAATTGTGCACGTCTTCACAGAATGGGATCCTGACACTTTGCTGTTGCAGGCTGTCCTGCAAGATACAGTGCCTAGTTTATTGCTGAGTATTAGGGCTGTGCAAGGCTTCGGACAGAGCTTTGACTCCGGAGAAGCTTTGGATGCTTCATGGTCTGAAGCGGCACATCCGGGTCGAAGCGCTGCCTCGTTCGGCTTCCCGAAGAGCTTCGGAGCTGCCTCGGAGATCCGGCCATATGGTAGAATGGGGAAAAAATAAAATATCTATAACTTTGTTGTTTTTTTGTCTGTTTTGGATAACATTTTCAGGAGTGGTAGACTGCAGAGCGGATGAAGCCTGCCAAGTTTCAAGATCAGTGCAGGGGTTTGGAGGTAACAGCACCCCAAATTCTTGATACCAAACTCATGTCACATCTAGGCATTACAACATAGCAGGGTGAAAATTGCAGGGTGGTAGCTCTTACTGAGGACACAAAACCTGCCAAGTTTCAAGGAGATGGGTGCAGGGGTTTGGGGAAAAACTGCACCTCAATCTGCGGACAAGTAAAACTGATGCCATGGGTGCTTGTGGGACTGACTGTCTCTGGCTTGGGGCGGGGAGGGGAGACACTACTGCAGGCCTGGCTGCTAAGCTACTGTGTTACCAGTTACCAATGAATCAATCATGATTCACTCGGGGGACCAGGGACTCAGGGACCAGCTCAATACACAGGACCTAGCTACATAACGACTTAACGAGCATCTATTAGCACCTACAAAACCAGATTGAGAGGAAGGAATAGAGACAGTCTTGGCACGACTTTTGCCTGTCAGCAGCTAGGGGTGCAGGGCCCCAGAACTCCCCTGCACTGATCTTCTTGACAGCTGGCAGGCTTTGTGGCCGCAACAGGGGCTTCTATACATGCAGCTGTCACCCTGCTGCACCTGAACACAGGATCACCCATGGCGCGAGTTTTGCTTGTCCGCAGCTTGAGGTGCAGTTCCCCCCAAACCCCTGCACCTATCTCCTTGAAACGTGACTGGCTTTGTGGCCACAGTAAGAGCTACCTGCAGTTTTCGTCCCCCTGTGTTGTAACACACAGCCGTGACATGAGTTTGGCTTTCAAGAATATGGGGTACAGTGCCCTCCAAGCCCCTGCACCAATCTTCTGAAACTTGGCAGGTTTCACGCTTTCAGCAGAGGCTACCATACCTGCAAGTTTCATCCAAATCGGACATAAAAAGTTATAGATATTTCTTTGATACCCCATTATACCCCATGGCTGGATCTCCGTGGCAGCTCCAAAGCTTCAGAGCTGCTTCGGCCGGATCGAGGCAGAAACCCAGTCTGGAGCTCCGATCGGATCGCGGCCATACAAAGTGGCTGGATCCAAAGCCGGATCAGATTGCTGCCAACTCGCACAGGTTTACTGAGTATCTTTCTAAGTCCATTTAGTGAACTACAAATTCTTCTTTGACTGGAGTGCGGTTAGCAACGTACAGCTTGCAGGGCTGTGAGGACAGTGCAGGACTTGGCCTGTGCAGCTGCCAGGAGCCACAGCAGGTGACTATGGCTGGACTGGTGGTAGTGCAGGCTAGGTTGGAAGGGGCCCATGCTCAGAGCTAAGCTCTGGTCAAGTGGCCCCTGCTCCAAAAGGCTACTAACTAGTGGATACTGCAGTGGGTGAACAGGTCTATGAAGAAGCATTCTGGAGCATGATTTATCTTTGCAAGTGTTTTTCCAAAGAGCACATAGGCTACATCAGGTCTGCATGAAAGTTACCTGTTGGTTTCTTGTTTAACTTTGCCTAATTCCAAGCTAAGCTGCCGTTGCTTTGAGTCATGGTATGCCACAGAACTGATCATGCTCACTCCAGATGCAACAGCTGGCTCGTTTCCATTTTGTTCAGCTGGCTGGTAGTTATTCTCCACTTCCTCTCCATCTTTGTCCACACCTTCAGTCTCTGAGGCTGGCTCAAAGTGAGCTCGAAGCTCTGCACAAAACAATGAGAAAGTCACTACAGTAACACTATTCAATAAACATCATTGGACAGCAAGACCACTTCCAGGCATTTTTCAGTCCCTAAAAGTAGCACACTTCCCTGTTAATGAAAAATGCTGGCACAGTTCACTAAAGGGGATTTTTATCCTGAAAGTTTCCAAATGGAATGTACTTTACAATACTATTTATTGGGACAGAGACCAGAAATGCGGGGTGCAATGTAATAGCATGAGATTTAAATACTTTGCCCAGTCTCTTATGTTAATCAGACCACAGACTTTATGACATCAATTCCAAAAAGGATTAGAAAGAGTGGCACTACTAGCTTACATGTAAACAGGTCTCTATCCTACAGAATTTATGATCTTCTTATAGACTGGGAGATATACCTGTGACACAGCAGAATTAATGAATACTTCGAGCCAGTTGCATGCCCTCACAATACTGTGTATAAAATGGTGGGGGGAGGAGAGTTGTAGAAACCACCTTCGTCCTGCCGTCTAATGTAGGGGTAAGTTATTGCCTAATTCCAGAAGCTTTTAGATTTAGGTTTTCCCCACCACAGACAGTCACACAAAAATGAGTAAAATCTTTTCCTTCTGCAGAATCTAAGTCAGTAGCAATATACAACGTGGTAGTTGCAGGTTGCCATCCACGAGGCCGAAGAAAAATCACCCAAGTTTCTATTTCCTCTCTACAAAAAGATCCAAAACAAGATGGATTCATCAGCTGGAAAAAGTGCATTTGTTTGTGATGACCAGTGCCTGGACCTGTTCCATTCAGAGAACAGTTCTGGGAGGTTGAAATTTACCTGGAATAAGAATAGTGACTGCGGCTTGGACTGCTCGGCGAATTATATTATCCATTGCAAACATCCAATGAGGCCTAATTAAATGATTCCTTAGTACCTTGTTCACCTACAAATACAGAAACAAACCAACAACCAGAACCTTTACACCACAGACAATGCTTACCTTTAAAAATTCAGATCCAATGTTGAAAAGGAGGAGCAATCTTTACTGTATTAGTTCAGTCCTGCTCTCCCCGCCCCCGCCCCCTTGTCTCAGCCCCCAGCAGCCCACCAGGCTGTTTGAGGTGGGGTCATTCTATAGCCCTCTTGTTGGACCTGGGCCATGGAAGAATTCAAACTCCACTGGATTAGAGGAAAAAAGAAAAAGCACAGAAGCAAGCCTAGTGCTTAGGGCAGCTGATTAGCCAGAAGGTAGTCTAGGTTTGGGAGTATTCCCAATAACATCTGTATTTTATCCAGCTGCTATTTAATTCTAAATACATAAATAAGCCACCACCCTTGGAAGTCTGACTGTCACATGAGCTCTCGCACTTGGGAAAGTGTGTTAACCACTACAATCCTCTTCTCCTTTCTGCAGTTTAAAAAAAAGTAGCACTGCACTTTCATCTTGCAGGGAGTCCAGTCCCATCAGTGTGCATTAAGCATGGTCTCAGGAAGCCTAATAAATTGAGCCCCACCAGGGAAGACATGGGGTAGGAGTAAGCTGGGGTCATAGCTCCTTGGATTGGGGCATTTAGAGGCATGTGAATAGGTGGACCTCAAGATGCTCAAGGAACCTGAAAGTGAAATGGGGGAGGTGGGAGGTGAGTTCAGGAGCCTCCAGGCTCAGTCCAGCAGCTGAGCTGGAACAATTTGGACTGCAATTTTCGATACTGGAACTTTAATCTTGCTTTAGAGACCAGGATATTTTTATTGATCTAGACCAAACAGATTAGACTTCACCAGGTTAGAAAGAACATATCCCAAATCTCCCAGGTGATGATAAACCACAGTGCTCTCAGCAGCCTCTAAGGCAGGGCTGTCCAACTTCTAAAGTGTCCAGGAGCTGCATACTGTGCAGGCCACACCGGCAAGGCTGCATTGGTGTGAGCTATGGGTCCCTGTGTATAGGCAGCTATTGCACTGCCTCTCCCCTCACCCCCATGCATGTGGGAAGCCCCCACCTTAACTCCCTCACTGCACTGCACGATAGGCTTCACATACGCTGTGGGCTCAACCTCCCCACTCCCTGGGGCAGCAGCAGCTGAAGCAATGGGGTGAACATCAGCCAGGTAGGAATCCCCAGACACTGACCCTTGTGGGCTGCATACAGCCCACCAGCTGGACAGCCCTGCTCTAAGGTATCTGACATTCAGCATTTCTAGCATTGCTAAATGATACAAGACTAAAGATGTGGCATCCATTTATAAAGTGCAAGCTGGCTGAACTCTCTCCAGTACCTGAGCTGATAAATAGTCTAGAGGGTTTGCAGATGAAGGAAAAGTGACAAAAGAGATGCTATGAAGAGATGAGATCATAGTTCATAATGATCCCTTATGCCTGAGTGCAAAGTTCCATCTAGCGCTGCTGAAAAGGAAAGAACTCTGGCAGAGGGGATGACACTCAGGTCTCTCTTTATGCAAGGGTTGTATTTCAAAAATCCCTAACGTAAAGTGAATTCACATAAAGCAAATCCATTATTACATGTAATTAAGAGGGATACATACCAGCCTCACTCTACTGCTCCCCCCAAACAATGACAAATTCAAACAGCAATCACACAATACAATAACTGCAGCGCAGAGTGACTGCGAGCTCTGAGCTGCAAGCAGCGGCACGTGCAGGGGGTGCATCGCCAGGGCAGCGCAGGGCAGGCTGAAGAGGCACCCGGGGGAGGGAAGGAGGGTGGCAGGGAACGCCGGCTGCTCGCTGCTCCTGCTCTGCCTGCGCAGAGAGGCTATGAGCTTCCTGCTGCACCAAGTCATGCTCGCTGGGCTGCGGAGGCACCTGGGACAGGGAAACAGGGAACAGCAGGGCTGTGCGGAGAAGGCGCTCACCCTGTGCTGCAAGCAGTGGCTTATGCAGCGGGCGCATCGCCAAGGCAGCACAGAGCAAGCAACTTCTCTGTGCAACCTCACTGTTCCCTGCCCCTGAGCCCCTACAGCCCAGCGGGAATGACCAAATGCAGCCTCCCCGTGCAGCCCCGCTGTTCCCAGCCACACCAGGTCACACCTGCCAGGCTGGAGGCACCTGGGGCAAGGAAGTAGGGCAGCAGGGAATGGCAGCTGCTCCTCCTGTTCTGCTCTGGGGATGCGCCTCCTGTGCCTGCTGCTCTTTGAGGGGTGCAGCCCCACACCACAGGAGGCACGTGGCCAGGGCAGCGGGGTGCGGGGGCCTGGGACCAGGCAGGGAGAGGAGACGGGCCAGGCCCAGGATTGGGGTCAGGACCCACTGCATCCATCCCTTCCTCTTGGAAGTGTGCACAGCAGTGGGGAGCTAGCCCTCCCCCTTTGCCAACAAGCCACCAGAAGCTCCATCCTGTGACCCGCCAGGATGTGACTACACACTGCAGTCCCAGGCACCAAGCACCCCCCGGCTGGACAGCAGCCCCAGCCCTGCCCAGCTCCCTCCCTACAGGGGCCTCTCCCCACGACTTACCTGCTGGAGCTGCCTTCAAGGCTACTTGGGGCCACGTGCATGTACTGTACATGCACATGGAGCCCCCTGTCTCCACCTTCCTTCTGCTTCCTCCCAACTCTGCCAGCCTGCAGGGGGCTCATTGCTGGCCAACTTCTCATAAGATCAGATTTTTCTCACACAAAGCAAATTTCTGGTATAAATAAGGTCATCGCATATAAACAAATTCGCGCAAAATGAATTCACATAAAGCGAGACCCGAGTATATATGGTTTGCTTTGGAGAATTTGATTATTTTTTACAGAGAAGTTGGTAAGTAGGCTTCAGTCAAAGTGGCCATGGAGCCAAGTACTCATGTATTTGAATAAAAAAGATAATTACATGAAATTTCAAGGGATCATTTGTCTTGTGCTTAGAGTAGGCAGCCAGCTTTAGGAGGGATCATCAGGGGCTTTCAGTGGTAATGGATACAATACTGCTGTTACTGCCACTCTACGTACCAAACTTCAAGCACTGATGACCTTGGCCCTTTGGGGAAGCCCATACTTCAAGAGCTCCAGGTAGTGTTCAGTAAGCTACAGGCAGCTATAGCCACTGTGTCAACAGAAGCCACCTAGCATCAGTGGCTGAACATAGCAGCACTGCACTCCTTCCCTCTCATCCATAGCCATGGTCTCCATGGCACCTCCAAAAAATCCTTGTCTGGCACACATGCCCATAGGGAACCAGGGCTGGAGAATGGCTGTGCAGAGGAAAGCATTAAGAACAAGCAGAGGTGGAAGCAAGGAAAATAAGGCATTGTGGGGAAAGCACAGGGAATTAGCCTCTGGGTATAGGAAGGGAAGTAGTGAGGTGTTGTTTCTCAGACGGGGAATTTTCTCTTCCCTCTATTTCTAGGTTCTGTAATGGACATAGGACTTACTGCATCCTGAAAACCAAACAGAACCAGGTGAATCTGGTTGATGGAAGTGCTGTCAAAGTCCAAATCCATTTTCAGCTTGGATATAGTGGAGGCCATCACTCTGTGCTCTGGAGAGTGTATGAAGTCCCTTAAAATCCCAATGATCTGCTTGATATGAGGGACTGACAGCTGCAGCTCTTCAGAACTCTGGAGAAAAGGGATTGAATGCATGATGCTGAGGCACCCAGGTGCAAATACATCCCATGCAATAAGAACCATATTGTTTGAAACCAGTAACTCCCAGGATTACAATGAAAAACCGGCTCATATTTCTCAGACAACCGCATCAGAATTTCAACCCCTACTTAATTTTCACTGTACCCTCTGCTCTTTTTAAACCTTCACAGGAACTGTAATGGTTACTTCTGGAAAATAAAAACCTGGTGCTAGTGGCTGTCACAGGAGAGAGAGAGATTTCTACAGGTTCAGGCAATGAAATGAGAAAGGGTTAGTAATTGCTTAGCCAGTGCCCTCTATCTTTGCTTCCCTATATGTACTTTGAGCAGCTGGCAACACCCAGGTGTGTCCATACACAAGATGGGCTCACTTGCTTTACATTTAGTAGAATTACAAGGAATGCAGACCTTTGCCATTAGTGACTTGTGAAAAATTAAAGAGTTTTAAGAGTTTATTAAATAAAGGATTTCCCCTAAGTCACCACATGGAAAACTGGTATCAGTGGCAAGGATCGAGTTAATCACAAAACTATATTTATTTCTGTTTCCAACTTTGCTGCCCCCACTCCAATTAGCTTTCCTGAAATTTTCACCAATTTACGGTAGCAGCACTAGAGGGCAACTCCTCCATACCCACAGTCAATACTGTCTTGCATGCTTACACTAGCCAGTGAGGCAGAAGGCAGAGAGTTCATTAGATTCCAGGCATCCCATCTGCTAACCTTTTCTTTTTTTCTTTTTTCTTTGGGGGGGGGCAGGGAGGGAGGGGGAATTTGGCTCTATTTGAGGACAATTTCTATTTTCAATTTGACTATAAAAAGTCGTAGTGCCAGTGCATCCACCACTCAGCACCCTGCCTGAATTCAGTGTAGCTTCTCTACTAATAAGCAGATAATTTTCTAAAGAGAAAATGCATCTGAAATCAGGAAAGCTGCACTGACCGGGCTAAATGTATAAAATTGTTTTAAAAGAGTCTATATTTATAAGTCTATTAAGTGAAAAGAATGTTAAACCAATTCATTCACCACCATTTTTCTTGTTATTGCATGGTTTGTTTGGTTTTTCTATATTTTTTTAATAGGAGACATTGTTTTGGATTTCTTGATTCATCTCTGGTGAATACACAGCTCCAAACACACCATTTCTTATGTTACTAGTAGTACTACTACTCCACCAAGAGGAGTCCATGCCAATGGATGTGGAAGCCCTTGGACACAACAAAGCTGGTGCAACTTTAAGTCAGCAGGGTACCACACCTTGACTATAACATGCCTAATATCCACGGTGCTAACAGGACTTAAAGACACAGAATTTGTGGGGATAACTTTGTATCTACCAGGTATTGTGCTCCACAGAGAAGTGGCACAGAAGCTAAAGCACAACCTAATAGTTTTCACTCAGTTTGTGGTCTGATGAAAGGATTCTTTCCTTCCAGCACCTGCAGTTCACAGCCTGGCTGCTCAAAAAGGATTTGTCCCTAAGGAAAAGACCTTTAGTTCTTCCAGTATTTTCCAAACATCTGGTGTTCAGCTGTGATTTACATGTTGCTTCAGAAGATGGCACTCTTCCCTTTAGTAGAGCACCACAGCAATGTCCTAGTATTATGTTAGGGACCCTTGAATCATCTTTTTTTGCTTCTCACACAAGTAAGGGTATTAAGCTCTGTTTTCCTGGCCAGTTGCCATTGCTGCCTACCACTTCATGTGCTCTAAATGGATAAAGCATTTGCCATGAAAATTATGCTAAAATGCTACAGCTGTCCATAACACTTCAGGCAAGATGGCTCTCTGTACAGGCTGGCACTGCTGCTTACATTTTTATCTATTTCTCCAGATAAAAGGTTCCCCCTAAAAATCAACACTATGCTTCGGGGTTTTAGTGCACATGGTGCATAAAGACAAAGCCATGCAAGGTGGTGTGTTCCCATTTACTTCAAGGAGGAACGCTCCAGAAATAACATCAAACATAAGGGGGGTTTTGTATGCATATTTCAATGTAAAAATCATATCAGAAAAACAGGGGAAAATAAAACCAGACAAATACACTAAATGCATTTTACCAAGCTGCTAGCTTGCTGCAGAAAAGATGATGTTTCTCTTTAATATTTTGAACTTATACAGATATCTTATACCTCTGGACTCAGTTCTCAAAAATTCATATCAGCCTTTCATCTTACCAGAGCATGTGCTCTGAAACTGTATAACTCCATAGCTCAGCACTTTATTTCTCTCTCATAAGAGATGAGTCCAAATCAAACTGGACATTGTACTCTATAACCTGATGAACTGAAACCTGGATCTTGTAAAAAAAGCCCCTATCTTTAGTCTGAGTCAAATGTGAGCTGTAGAAGGAGATCCCCAGTATTTTGAGGATTAATATTTTCTTTGGCAAAAAGTCAGACTTGTAACAAGAGGTTTGTTTTTTTCCTGTTCGACTCTCATCAATCTAAGATAACATACCATAACAGAGCTCAAGCACATGCTACATTTTCAGGTCCCCAGTGACTGGGGCACATCCACATACGCAAGCATGTTCCCTGTTTAAAAATTGCAAATTCTCAAATAAAAATAAATCCCAAATTCACTCTTTAAAATACCCAGGTGAAAAAACAATATCTATATCTATATCTATATATGAGAAAGAGAGAGAGACATCAGTTGGGTTATGTTTTATTGATATATTTACAATGTTAAAGCAATTTGGAAGCTGATTGGTGCCTTTATCATCACAATAAAATAAATTCTAAATATCTACATGCTTTGGTGTTTGCTTTTAGCTTATCATAGAAAAATCAGAGCTCTCCTGATCCCTTTGCTAACCAGGATGTGGGGACAGCTGCCCTTACAGCCACAGCTCCTGCCAGCACGTCCCATCCTGTCTGGCAGCTAGGCACACAGGGTGCAAGAGGTGGGGATGGTGTGGGGTTTGCAGGAGGGGGGTGAGAAGGGGTGTGGTGTTCTCGGTTGGATGCGTGCATGTGGGGGGCTGTGGGTGGATGTGTTGGGGGTGCGGGTATAGAGGGGATGTGGGAGGTGAGGTGGGTTGGGGTTTGTACAGGAGCCGCCACACACCCACCCCTCTACCCACTCCCTGTGGCAAACAGCCCCCAGTGCTGGCAGCAGCAACCAGCTTGGCTGTCAGGGCCATGGCTCACTGCAGGCACAGCCCTGTGGTGGCGCACAACCACCTGACCCAGGATCTGCACATGGCAAACACAGTCAGCCCAACCTGGCCTGCCTCACTAATGCATGCCTTTGGACAGAAGCTGTGGGTGGTGGCAGGAAGATTCCCAGTCCTGTCCATAGGCACATGCTAGTGGAGCAGGCCAGGCTGGCTGCATTCACCATGTGCAAACCCCAGGTCAGGTGGCAGTGCACTGCTGCAGGGCTGTGCCTGCAGTGGGTCATAGCCCCAGTGGTCCAGCTGGCTGCTGCTGCCAGTGCCGGGGACTATGTACTGCATGGGGTCAGGAGGGTGGAGGTGTGGCAGCCCCCCCTCAAATCCTCCCAACAAGCTCTACACCCACAAACCCCCCACAACCACCCTCACACCCCACAACCCCGCCATTCCCCACACCCACAACCCCCCCCAGAAACCACACAGTTTCTCCCCCACCCCCAAGTCCCTGTTACCTGGGCCAGCACCTAGGTCTTGGTCACTGCTGCAGCTTTGCCCTGCTCCTGTTTGCTCCAGCACACTGAGGCAGCATGCAGGAGCAGCAGGGCATGAGGCAGGCATAGAGGCACTCTGGCCAGGTGCCAGAGTCTCTCTCTGGAGGACCATCACAAAAGGGTACCGGCATACACTCGGAATGTGGCAAAAACAAAGTGCAGAAAAAATGTCATGCTGAAAGCAGCTTCACACGTTGATCACTACAGAAAACTGCCATACGCTACCGCATTTTTAAGTTTCTTTTCTAAACACAAAAAGAAGTGTTAAAATATGAATACCTGTGTGATACACTCCTGCAAATTTGAAGCAACTTTATTCTGTTCCTCTTTAAGAATTTTATAGAGAATTGCCCGGCGCTCACTGTCCTTTCTTAGAAGAAAGAGCCCAGAATCTTTATCTTCAAGGGAGGAGGAAGCACTTCGATCTTCTGACACAGAGCTTTCATCAGGAACACTGAATCAGTGAGAAAACAAGATAAGGATGACATAACTAATTGTTACAACTGAAAAAAAAAAAATCAGACATGGGTAGGGCTATTTATGTAGATGAATACATAATGATTCATTATTATCTGTTCTTATTTCACTGCCCCTGTAATTTTAATTCCACCGTTATTGTTAATGACTGTTCACAGCCTCAGCTACTGTAAATCAATGGAACTCTGCTAATTTATTCCATCTCAAGAGTCTGGCCTTGTATGAGGCGGCAAATGAGTCAGTGTCAAGAATGGGGGAATGTTATTTGGGGGGAGTATGTAGTGGGGTGTTCATTATTCATTGTGTACGTCATTCTGGCCACATAAATTCAGATTGAAAATGACGCATTCCATGTTCACTTCTCAGGGCACCTGCCTTTTAACCTAGTGAAGTTGCTTTTATGGTTTTTCCTATCCATTCAGTAATTGTATCTATCCATACTCGCCTTGGTTGGCCTCTTTTCTGCTTCTGTTCACTCTTCTTTTAAGTGTTGTGTTGACCAGACTAGGATGTTTCATACTGTGGCCAAACCAACTCAAGTTTTGCTTGAGTTCTTCTTAATGTCAAGGAGGGTTTAATATTTTCCTGCAGCAGCAGCAAGGTCATTTATCATCAATTGATTTTCACCTATTAGCAGTATATGGTATCTTAAAAGTCATTTACAACACATCATTTTAAATGCTTTTAACCATCTTTCTAAAACGACTTGCAGGGGCCAACTTGCATAAACATACAAGTGTAGACTGTTATAAAGATGGATTTTTGCTTTAGAAATGGAAATATTACTCACCTTAAACATCTTGAACAGATTTCCCAATGGTGCTGTTGCTACTGCAACTCCTGTCTTTTCATCCTAGTCTGATGTACAATCTTGTGACAGTGGCTCCAAAGTACTTAGCCATGGACATGACCTTCCTTTCACCCACACTGATTTCCATTTCTTAAAATGTTTCCATAGCATCTAATCTCTGTTAATTCTGACAGTTCCTTACTAATCCCACTAAGAAACCTATGCCATATGCCAATCTAAGATTAGGTGTTTTTTCATCTCCAAATGAGACTGAATATTCAAAGCCTGAAGCAGAGTTGGAGAAAGAGGGAAGCATCCCTGCCTGACACCAATGCTAATCTTAAATTCTTCCATTGAAGTACACTTCCAAAACTCTATTGTTGTAGAGTAATTTGATGGTTTTAATAATCCCTGGACTAATACTATGATTTGCCATAATTACCCATAGAGCTTCAAGCCAAAAAATATTTTTTAAATAATAAAATCTATAAAGTTTTGATTTTTCAAAATATTCTAAAATTACAAGTGTTCTCAGTCATACCACAATCCCTTCAGGAACCTGACTGTTCGAGCTACTTTCTATCTGCAATTTCAAATGACTCAACAAGATGTGTAACTGTACTTGGCTCAGGTGAGTAATGAACCTTACAGTTTTGCAATTACTCCTCTCTCACAAGACTCCTATTGATTCCGTACATTGCTCGGGGCGATTTCCAGTCTGACGTGTACTATCATAGGTCTTAGGAAGATCTTATCCAGACCTCTCCTCCTTGCTTTACTAATCCAGCTGGGATGCTGTTCTCTCCTGGAGTTTTTTTCTGGTTTTAGACATTTGAATTGCTGCCTCAATTTTAGCCCTATGGATTGGTGGCTCATCCTCCTTCTCACATTGATTGTTATTGATATGCTTGATGAGTACATTTGGACCAACATTAATTTTGCAATTATAGATGTCCAGCCTTGCCCTTAATTATTATTGTTCTGGCCTGTTGACTACTTCCCTAGCTTTTTTGTGACTTCAATGCAGTTCTCAATATTATTCTTAAAAGCATTTTCTCGGATGGAAAACCAATATCAGTAGGTCGAGTTTTCTTTTGCCTCTCTAACATTTGTTCTTATTTCTTGATTCATTAGTTGGTATTCCAGACAAGGCTTATGCCTTTATTAATCAATGCCTGTTTGATCTTCCTTTGGCTCCCTCTTTGTAGAAATCTCATTTCAGTTTTCGGCTAAGCCACCAGTAATGTCTAGAACAGGACTGTTCAGCTTCTGAATGGCTGGGTAACTCAGCCACATGCCACGTGGGCTGCAGACCTCCTGGGCAATATGCTGTACAAATCACGTCATGCTGGGTGATGCCCTCCCACCCAACCACTACACCATGCTGGCACCTTCATGCTGATGGCATCCCACGCCACAACACCATGTTACCTGGGCCCCCTCCTTCCTGTGTAACCCCTCAACCAGTGTGACACTGGTACCCCTGCTCTGTGTGGGGTCTCTGAGTCCATTGAGCACCCCAGCCATGGGTTCTCTCAGCCCCATGGGTTGTGCTGCCTATCCCTACAGACAGGGACAAGAAGTAGAAGCTGGAAGAGGAAGGGAGAGCCTAAAGACTTTGGCAGAGACAGGAAGAGAGCAATGTGGGGAGCACCACCTGGATTGGAAGCCCAAGGGCTGCAAGTTAACCCTCTTGAGGCTCACAGGCCACCAGTTGGACAGCCCTGCTCTATAAGGATGAGGGGAACAAATTCTTCTCCTAATCGGTCTTGGAATTCTTCTTGGATCCATAGATTTGAAAGCTGAATATTGAGATCATGCTTATTTCTGAGAGCTCTTAATTCCTTCTTCAATATTTAAATCAGCTGGTATTTTTAGGAAGCAACAGATTTAACTATTGAGGACATCTGACTATTAATTATGTGCACAAATTACTTCCTAACTATGATGGTGGTTAAGCACTGGAATGGATGACTCAAGAGATGCTGTGGAACCTCCATCTGTCATGAACCCACACACAAGCAGGGCTAATTCGTGAGTTTAGAGTGTATCATGCACAGATATTTTCCCAAATTAGATTTTAGTAATGTAGTGTTTGGTCTCTATTTGAAGTCAATGTTAAATGGCAAAACAACAGTTAAAACTTAGGAATGCCCAAGACAGTCAAAATATATTCATATTTCAGAGAAACCCAGGCTGGAAAAATGCAAATTCATCTGTGAGGCCAGGTAGAGATATTATACTTTTACCAGTGTAAGTGATTGGAAACCAGTCTATATGCCCATAACAGAACAGAAGTTTGGCACACACAGACTGGTTTAAACATGGCAGAACCCAGTCTAAGATTTCCCCACCCTACCAAAGGGCAAATGTACATTCTGTTCGCTACCAATCTAAACCACATTGCTTACAAAAAACCATGCAATTTTGATCAATTCTGCCACGGGCTTTTTGAATTCTGTACCCAGCCTGAAAGCCCACAGTTGGGATGGCTATGCGTATCAGGCAACCACAACGATGGCATAACTCAATCTGTTGCTGGAGAAAGTGCCAATCCCCAAATAAATGTTGGCTACATTTCAAGGGGGAAACCTTCAGCAAAGGGAGTCCGTTCTCAGAAGACCAACACCTGGAAGGATTGATATTTTTCACCCTTGAACTGAATGAGAGAAAGTTTGTATCTCTCTTGAATAACTGACAGCCAAGGAAAGTACAGGTAGGAGTTTATCTTTCTGAAAGGAACTATTTCAACATGTCCTAACTTATATGTATAACTGCAACTTGGGAATATCACTTGGCCTGACAGCCAGATGCATATCTGGGGGAAGGATAGGATACACTTGTTCCCTGAGAATTTAATAGAAAATCAGCATAGGATACACTTGCTCCCTGAAAATCTAATGGAAAAATAGAGATGAACGGATGGTCTGGGTGAGAGCCCTAGGCCTCGAGTTATTTTGTCCCCAACTGGTAGAAGCTGGGATTTCAACCTGAGAAGCTATTTGCAAGAAATCTGTCAGGAGAGAGTAGAACATTTCTCTGGACAGGGAGAGGTGTTGCTCTTTTTGAAAGAAATGCAGTAAGAAATTTCTTTAGTAAGCATTTTATGGCTTTTCTTCTTGTGTTCTGTCTACAAAATACAGGTGCTTGCTTATGTGATTTATCTTGCTTGTTGTAATAGATCCTTTTGACATTTTATTTACCTTACTGATTGTCTGTAGTAAAGGTGATTTTCAGAGCAACTGACAATTCCAGGCTTGCCTCCTTTGCGGTAGAGGGGACCTATAAATTTAATATAAACCCTGTGGTTATGTCCAAGGATCCTGGTTTTCTCTGAAAAAAAAAAATCCACAATTTTCAGGTGAAAAAAAGTAACCCCAAATCCACATTTTTCCATGATTAAAATGAAATGCCACTAATACATATCTATCTATCTATAGATATAGATCTATATCTATATATACATATAGATCTACAGATACAAATAGATATATCTATTTATCGATATCAATACATATACTGACATACAGTAATGGTGTTTTATTATGATCATGGAAAAATGTGGATTTTGGGTTACCTTTTTTAACCCAAAAATCAAGGATTCCTTTTTTTTCAAATCAGAGAAAACTAGGATCCCTGGTTACGTCTCAGAATTTTGCAGCACTTCTGCTGGAGCTGCAAGACCTGGATTAAGACAGGTGGAACTAAAGTTTATGGAAATAAGAAGTTATGCCAAGGGCGAATCTTAGTGTATTCTCAGTAGTATAGTAGAGACATGGAGCTGATGGACATCCTGATAATAAACAAACAGTATCTTTGCACATCTTTAAGAGCAGCTTAGACAAAAATGTGGCTGGGATGGCTTAGACAGGGATGATCCTACCCTGAGCTACGGTTTGGACTAGTCTACCTCTTGAGGTCCCCTTCAGACCAATTTTTCTATTATTTCACTTTAGTTTAAAGTCAGAGTGAATCAAACAGGTGTATATATAGAGGTCATGTTAAAAAACATATGGAGGTCATGCTGAATGCAATTAGACAGCTTTACCTCAATAGGTTGGAAATGTGATGCTTTGTCTGAATCTCTGAAACAGATCGCTTTGTCTTTTCAAAGAACATGTCATGCTGTACATCAGAATCTGGTGAAACAGACCCATGTTCACTGCTGCTACTTCCAGCCTGTTCCCCAGCGACTTGCACTGGGAGAGATACACTGCGATTATAATCTATAAAAGACAAAGAAAACAAGCCAAGTATGTATCATTAAAGCATATAATACAACTGTTTGAACAGACAGTGTTTTAAAAACTGCAGTATGCAAACACAGTAAATGACATAGAGCCCTCAGCCGGCAAGGAGCTTAAGAGAGGTAATTGATTACCCTGGTTATGTCTACATGAGACACTTAACTTTGTACTAGCACAATTTACTGCAAAATAAGCATGTGTGTCTACACATGCACACGTTTACTTCGCCTGCAAATGCAAGTAGCAAATTTACTCAGGATTAATAAAGGCACTGTAGTACTCATGTAGACATGTTACTGGGGGCAAAATCTGCTCCCAGTCAGCTCTCCAACAACTCCCTGCCCTCAGAAGGTGGGCAGTCTCCACTGTAGGAGCCTTGGCAGAGACTATATTCCCCTGCCCCAGCAGGAGGAAACTCCAAGCCCCCTTCTCCAAGATCATGATCTGGCAGCAGGAGCTGGGAGACCCTTATCTCCTAGCAGCAGCTCCACAACCACAGAGCCCCTGCTGGAAGACCCTTATCCCCCAGCCGGAGCTCTGTGGTTGCAGGGCTTGGGCTGGGAGATGCTTATCTTCCTGCCCAAGCTCTACAGTTGCGGGGTTCTGGTTGGGAGACTATTATTTCCCAGCCCAAGAGACTCAGGCTGGGAGATAAGGGTCTCCCAGACCAAGCCCTGAAACTACAGAGCTCGTGCTGGGAAATAAAGGTCTCCCAGCCTAAGCCTGACAACTGCAGAGTCAGTGCTGGGAGCAAGGAAACCTGTTCTCCATCCAGCTCCATGAGTGCGGAGCTGGGGAAAGGAGAACAGGCTGGGGAGTTTGTTTCCCCCCCAGTACCATGCTCTGAAGAAGCTTCCCAGCCCCTACCCTGCATGCACAGGTGGGGACAATGTCCGCCTGCCTTGGCAGCAGGGAACTTCAAGCCCCCACTCCCCAATCACAATTGTGAAGCAAGGACTAGGAGGTTGTTTCCAGTCCCCACGCTGCAACCACAGAGCTGGGGTGGGGAATAGGCTGGGAGCTTGTTCCCAGCCCCTGCTCAATGATCTCAATTGTAAATCACAGAAGAGGGCCTGGGAGCTCCCTCCATGGGCTCAGTTCCCCACCAGCAGGGACCTGGAGCTGGTTGGGACCTGCCCCTAACCAGTACAGCTTCCAGCCAACCCCAGGCTGCACAGGGAAGCACATGCAGCCTGGAGGTGGCCGCAGGGGCAATTGGAGGGCTGCAGGGAACTGGTAACAAATCTTCTTCCTAATCCCTGCATGTGTAGACACTACCCAAAATCCCTAACTGCTGTATCTTACTGCACAGTAAATATAGGCTGGATTCTCTGTGTACCAAAGAATCGAGTAAGTATCTTTCTCCAATGATATAACAATAAGCACCCAGTGCATTCTTGAGTATTATAAGAATGAAAATTGAAATGTTTAACTTGATTAACTGCACCCAAAGACAGATGAAAGTAATGTGGCAGTAATTTTAATAACATTAGACATGGTTTAATGCCATACCTCCATGTGCAGACACTCCACGCAACTGAACCAAAAAGAGAATTTTTTATGAGGATGAAGCTGTGACAGATAAAGACCAAACAGCATCACTGGCTAAGAGTTTAAAATCGCTACTGAAATAAAATTGCACCAAAGAGTATGTGGCCATTTAAAGATCCCTGCCCAGAGAAGTAGGTCACTGCCTGCTGGCTAGCTGCTGCAAAGATGTATTTGCAGACAGCTCTATTTGGAAGACAATCTGCTGGCTGACATTCTACCCATTTATCCTTAGAAACATTTGATTGCTCTTTGGCCTTATAGCTATTTGTTTATCTATACTGCCACAAATTGCCAGGTTTTTTGCAAGAGAGGATTACTTGCAAAATACTGGCATGTTCCATATGATTTCTGGTTATGAGTTTAAATTGCCACTGAAATAAAATAACACACATCAACTTGTGGCTCTTCACAGTTCTGTGTATACTGGGTAGGCCTGGTTGGTAAGCCCAGTTCTTTTCACCACCCCAAGAAATTCCCTGTTGTCTTATTGGGCCACTCAGTATAGGTCAGAAGCAGAAATGCCTCTTGCAACAATAGGAGAGAAGGTAAAGCTGCCTGGTATGGAGCAGTTTGCAGTGTGGGAAGGAGAATGACAGGCAATGGCAGAAATTGTTCCCCCTACAAGAGAGTTTCTGCTGGAGTGACCTCCCCCTTTCCCCCCCCATCATTTCTAATCAAAGACGGTCTATTCAAACACAACTTTGGGACCCCTCCCACTCTACCCCCTCAAAATGTTCTCTTAATGAGAAAAGAGAGAGAGAGATGAGGTAAAATAAGAGGGACCCTTATCCCCCAGCCGGAGCTCTGTGGTTGCAGGGCTTGGGCTGGGAGACTGTGTGAAAATCAGTGACAAAACTGATCAAGATGTATGTTGATCAGCTGTATGTTTTGTCACTGATTTTCAAAAGCGACTAAGGGATCGAGATCTATGTTTTGTTACTGATTTTCGAAAGTGACTAAGGGATTTCCAATACACTGAGGCATTTTACAAGGGGTCTAGTTTTCAGAAAGGACTGAAAGTCAGTCCTCTTGGGATATGTCTGTATCTATAAACACAAAAATCTTGGCTTATTTCTGAAAATACTAAGCGAATATTCTTTTGTTTTATTAAAAAGAAGGCACTCAGTTGGGGTGAGTGGAACTAGCCAAAATAAGATCCATCAGACACACTAGCTCTTCATGGAATTTGTTACATGGAAATAGGACAAAATGCAGGCCACAAGGTTTGCATTTCTACAGTTGGACTCCTGCTGATTTCTTGGCACATCCCATGCCATGAATAACAAAGAGGACATGCCTAATGATTCCAATCATCTTACATAGCACATAATGTTGTTGTTGACTTGTATCTGGCTGGTAATTCTTTACCTGATGGCTTGAATGCGATTCTGTTTTTCTTGCCCTTGGTCACTTGCTTCAGAAAAGGGTCTTTGAGCAAATCAGACGCTGCAACACGCTTATGGGGATCAGGTTCAAAGCAGAGCAAAATAAAGGCTCTTGCTTCAGCAGATAGTGACTCTGGAATTTCAGGATGAATTTTGAACATCCCAACCTGTAAGTAAAATATGGATGCAAATTATTTTAATACATCCTAAGAACATACAAAATACCAGACTAGGTCAAACCACAGGTCTATCTAACCCAGTGTTCTCTCTCTCTCTCAGTTGCAGAGAGGATGCTAAGGGGTTAAGGAGGGCATATCCAGAATGATCCGTTCCCTGCTCCCTACATCTTCCAGCATTCAGAGACATATGATGTCCTAATTTTGATAGGGTTGCTACTATCATGTTTGATACTCAGTGAGGGACCCATCCTATATGACTCTGTCTAATCTCTGGTCCTCAGAGAAATAGCTGCAAAGGAGCTGTGAACCAAATCCTCACATGCTGTGAACTAGAATAGCTTTGGCGGCTAGTGGAAGGTTTGAAAGCCGCAATAGAGAAATCATCTACTCAAGTCACTGAAGTAACAAGTGGGCTCCACTGATGAGGATCTGGCAACCTTTCTTTCACAGACATTTAAGAAGATATGTAGTGGTTAAAGTAGACCAGCACAAATGTCAGAGCATGGCCATATCTGTTTAACTGTCACACAACTTTGGCTCTGATCATCCCCACCTCTGCTTTCCAAACCTTGCTCTACCTCCTAGCTGCCTGCCCTTTCTGTTACTATATACCTTCTCTCTCCAGCCAACACCATACTTCCTAGTTGCTGAAGCCTCTCAATACACTTCTCTTCAAGGGCCCAAATCCACTTCCAGCCTTAACACTACCGTCCTCACTCCCAGTCCCCTCTCTCACTGGTGCCTGTACCTGCCATGTTCTGCATGTGACAAAAGTCCAAGGCTCACTTGCAGAACAAATCCTAGTTGCCTAGCTTACCTGCTGTACCCATGCTCAAGCTAGATGCATTTCCCAGCCTTTTAGTATCATCCACTTGGAATCATGCGATGGCCAAAGGGCTCACTCAGACAGCATAATTAAACATAACTATTTCAATGAGCTTCTGCATAGCAGACTCCTCAGACCCCTTTCCCTGAAACAGCTTAAGTTGCCAACTCTTAATCTCCAGTGCTGGTTTTACATAAATATTTTGCATTCTGCACAAGCAGTATAAATCTGACCTATTATGCCTTTCATTCTTAACATACATATGTACAATAGGCTCTAGAAAACAAGCAGCAGGGGCATGAAAATTATTCTGGCCACAAGGCAGACAACAGCTAAGTGGTTAATCACATGCCAGAAGCTTGCTAAAATAAAGAGTTGACTGAATAATCTCCTTATAGACCTGCATTAACATACTGTGCAACTGCTACCAATTTACAATGGCACTTTAGCTTTGGGGAAGCCAGTAATGTTTATATTCAGTGAAGCAAAAATGCTGGACAGCAGAGACCATATCTGAATCACAACACAGGTTATAACTGTTAATGCATTTAACTTTCAAGCCCTAACTCCAATCACATAGAAAACTAATTTTAGAAGACAAACCTAACATTTCCTGTGGATTGAAATATTTCAAGAAGCAAACACGTACACTATATATGTTATGAATAGAAGAGATTCTGTGAACTAACACTGCCCCAGAATTTGGCTTCTGTGTAATACACACACACACACACAGAGAGAGAGAGAGAGAGAGAGAGAGAGAGAGAGCGCTATGGGCAAATCATCTGGTTTCTATACAGTTCAGTTAATCTGTCTGAGAGGCTATCTTGACATAATTTATAAAGTACCATGCACACGCTGGGGACTACTCTCCAAGGTATACATGTACCAATATGCCTTAATGCCAGCCTGCAGTGCCATAGCAAGGAAGTTTGGCGCCTAAGACAAAGCCCACAACAGCAGCCAGCTCCTGCGCACAGATCCAAGGACCCCCTTCTCCCTACCACCACATGCTTGCCCAGGAGTGCACACAGTGGCAGAAGCTGCCCTCCCTGTCCCTGTGCCCCCAAAACAAGTTGCTCAAGGCTCCATCCTGTGCCCCACCCTGGCTGGGCAGCACCTGTTGGCACCCCTTCGCTTTGGCACCCAGGGCAGGCACCCCATTCACCCCTGCCTTGCTACATCATTATCATCCTGGTATGATTTTTGCTTAAAGACAACATAGCTTGCAGAAGAAGCTTAAAATAAACTTCACCTACATGGAGAAATAATTCTCTCTTTTGCTCTGATTATAGACCCATACACTGCTGAACTGCTCTTGACTTGTCAATTCATGTACCCAACTCTTATGTATTACATGCACTCTAAAGAATGGGTTCTCACAATATAGCTTCTGGGAGGGTACTGTGCCAAGTACATGACATTAGGCACAAATAGGCCCCCACCTTTATGTTACACCTACCTGGCCCAAACCCACAATTGTTCAGTGAAGTCAAGTGAATTTGAATGACTCGCCTCCACTTTTCCTGTGCATGCTGATATGGGGAAAGGGAAATAATTAGCATCAGCTATAGTACTGCTACCTGCTGCTCTATTCTCTTAGTCTACATGACCAGCCTACACATTCAAATCCTTGGCTGCAAACTGAATTTTGAACCCTTTCTAAAGAACCGTGAAGAGAGCACACATGACAATAAAGCTGATTATCTCTTCCATGTGGGAAGAGGTACTGAGAAAAAAAGCAGCTACAAATGGGTCACAGCAGGGCAAAGGAAGAGAGAACAAAACTGTGAAAGTCTGGCTGCTGCATGACAAACCCTGTAGCAAATCTGTTTAAATTGTCCTTATATTCTTGAAAATACCGAATTCTGTGGCCACAGATTCATAGCAACCACAAGGCCTTGGGTGAGACTGGGGATTGTGTAACTCTCACAGCTATCATTTCAGACACCTGGCATAGCCTCCACAGCCTCTATTTTACACTGATTTTTTCTGACCTTATCTTCACAAACAGGGTTAAAAACTTAATTAAAATAAATAAAGTGAGGTTCAGGAACACAACACTGTGGCAAGGGATGAAATCTGGGAAAATTCCATGACTGCAGAAGCAGAAAAAATGCAATATGTTGCCTGACTTCCATAGAGGTCACCCTGAAAGCTCATGCAGAGCCCGTTAAGGCATCTTGAACTTCATTAAAACATGTTGTTCTTTTCAAACAGCTCCATGCAATGTCTTAGAAAAGGAAGATACAGAATTTACTTGGCATTCAGAAAAGAATAATTCTACCAGATACTTAGCATGAAAAGCCTCTGCTAACAGAAACAAAACCACAAGTGACATTTACAATGACATAGAAATCACTTTTGCCTTTCAACAATCTAGTTTAATGAACCAAACTGTATCTTCAAATGAATCCAATTAGAATTCCTCCTCCTCCGCTTTCTTTGCCTTTTATTCTAGTTAAATAAGACTACTCACAGGCTTAAAATGAAGCATGTGTCTAAGAGCTTTACTGAACTGGGGCCTAATTCGCAGCATCTGACAGTTGATACTTGATTTTACTATGACAGCTCTAGTGGTAATTGTAGCAATGACTGCATGGTACTTCAAAAGCATTAATGAATTAACAGGATCAAGTTAGTGGGATGATATTTTCCCCATTAGACTGAAGCAGAAAGAAAAATTAAGAATAGTCTCAGCACCCAGCCCCCAGATCATCATAGGAGCATAGATTTGGAAGGGACCATCTAGGCCAATAAGTCCCGTCTACTGCAATTTCAGGCAACCAGGAAGTAGATATTTAGTTCGCTCCAGCTCCTGCCTGTATCACAGTCAAACAGCATTCCCGAGCTTTCCATAACAAACTTACAAAATGAGAAATCAAAACTAAGAAGCCCTATAACCCAACCAAAACCAAACACCAGAAGCTACAAACAAGAACCTGCAATAAGCCACAGAAAGAAAGCAGGAAAGACCAAAAGCACAGCCAATACACCTTGGGCCCAAGCCATAGTAGGAAATTGACTAGAAGATACAAGCAAAAATGATCCAAGGAAGTGGATTACACCACAGGATACTAAGGAAGACAAAAAAATGCCAACAGAGTTGGCATAAGATTCCTTCCTGACCTGAAACCTGGTGATTGATTTAACCCTGAGCATTGAACAGGACCCACCACAGGAAGACACTAATGAGGTTTCTCAGTACCATAAAGAACAGCAGTGCACCTGGCCCATCTCTTATCTTTAGTTGTGACCCATGTCTGATGGTTCGGAGGAAGGTGAATGTCCCCACTCCCAGATAAATAATGCACTCAAACAGGAAAAATTTCTTCTTAGCCCCTAAAGGCGACCAACAGAAGCCCTGAAGCATAGGATTAATATGATACAATAAGGATTGTAATCATATTAAATAGTCAAGAGAGAGGAAGATCAGCAAGGGAAGGAAACTTAATCCAGACAGAGCATTTACAATCATCTGTATTATTTACATATAAACAACCTAGCTAAAACACAACCTCAAAAACCACACTCACCTCAGGAACCCCAGATATTGCAAGCTCACCACCTCATCACAAAAACCACTGCAATACTTAACCTCCTTCGGCCACTAGGAAACCATGACTTTCCCTGTGACAACTTTCTCGTACCTCAGCCTCTCTCAACAAACCAGACCCTCACCATGCGTCAAGTTGAGCAGCCCTCTCGCATAATCAAAGCTGCTTTCAAACCTCCCATGGGGATGCCAACAAACAGCATTTGAAGTCTCATACCAAAAGTTTAATTTTTAATTCTTTGTCCTATCATATTCCACCTTCTGTGAACTTATCAACCTATGGTTTAGGTTCCCTTCTTCATTATTTTCTTTTAAAAAGCCATACCAGAACTTCACTGCTTAGAAACCTTCTTTTAATTTTCAGTTTCTCTCATTACCAATTTGTACCCATTAGATCTCATACTAGTAATGTTCTTTAAATTGTATTAACCCCCCAAATATATCTATAGAAAATAGTCATGTTTCACTCAACCACAGTTTTGTTAGGTTAGACTAGCCAAGCTTTTTTTAACCTCCTCTCCTAACCTATTTCCAGTTCAATAGAATTACCACCACTCTACAGACACCTACATTTTAGAAAACTTGGGACAATTAAATGGGAAGGGAAAACCAGTTTGGACCTTAGCATGGTACAGATAAATCCATTTAACAAGAGATAACTACATTATCAGTAGAGAGTAAATTCATATTTAATTTAATCGATGGGTGTTGGTTCAAGTTTCACAGCCTCTCCAGCAAATACAAATGCTTACTTTAAACATGGCTGCTTGAGGCTCTCCCAGTTCATGAAATGGAGGCTTGCCCGTTGACATTTCAATGATAGTACAACCCAGTGACCAGATATCAGCTGGTGCCCCATATCCCCGAGGTCCTTTATCTATAATCTCTGGAGCCATATACTGCAAAGTACCTGTTAAAGACAAAAAGGGACAGTCAAATAGAGAGGGTACACCATCACTTGATTTGCAAGTTGGGTTAGACCTCTGTTCAAATACCATCATTGCAACAAAGTCAGAAGACTGCCTAGAAGATAGACTGTATTTTGACATGTTTCTCCCCTGACATGAAAGGCTTCAGACTAGTAAAAATACACTTACTACATAATCCAAATGTTTTCAATGCCTTATTGTTGAGCCAAGCTTACCCCTACTTTTTCAGCCACTAAATGGAAACATTAGGCAAATACAAAAGTCCACAGAAAGCAGGATAATAATTAAAACATTTTATTTCCAAGAATAATCACTAGGGGTGTGCAGAGTCGGCAGTATTCAATTTGGATTCAGATTTTGCCCAATTCAGGGGACAGTGATTCGATTCACTGATTCCAGATCACTGTTCCGATTTGATTCAGCCGTATCTGAAGATTCGATTCTGATTTGGAAAATCAGCGATTCGGCCATAGACACAGCTTTATGTTTTTTCTACGTACCTCAAGGTACCAGGTGCAGCTCGTGAACGCTGAGATGGTAGGGCAGATAGACTGTTCCACGTGAGCGTGGAGGGGTCCACTACGAAACGCTGGGGGGGACCCCTGCCCTGCCCTCTGCTTTGACAATTGGCTGCAGGGGGACCCTGGGTGCCCCCCCAAACCCAGGAGGCACAAGTCACTGAGCCGGGGGGCGGTCCCCTGCACACTCCACAGCAGACCTGGAAGTGGACTGGAAGTAATTCTGGGTCCACCACTGAGTGCGCGCAGGGGACCCCCGACCCTGGACTCCAGTGGGACGCTCCATCTGCCCCACCATCTCAGCGTTCACAAGCCACCTTGTACCTTGAGGTACATAGAAAAAACAAAGCTGTGTCTATGACTGAACCATCAAATCTCTCCGAATCTTTCCAAATCAAATTGGAAGCTTCCGATTCGATTTGGAGAGATTAATGGATCTCCTGATTCAATTCAGAGTCAGCCACCAAATTGGGCTGAATCTCCTCCAAATCAAATCAATGACCCAACGCTTTGCACAGCCCTAATAATCACCACCTTTGTGTGAGCACAGATCATGTAAGCATTGGTAATAATAAATTCAGCCAGCCTAGGAAGCTAGTATATAGCCTAATAGTAAAGGTTCTGCAGTTGAACAAGGAATCTTTAAGAGGGAAAAAGGTAGAGGTAGACAGGAAAAGAAATCTGGAGAAAAAAAAACAAAATACATTTGCACAGAGAAGGAAAGAGACCTAACTCATTAATGTCGTGTTGCTTTGTGAACACCATTTGTTTAAACAAATCATGTTGCTATTGTAACCTTTACTCCATATTGCAACATCCCCACTTAAGACAAGAGACATGAAAGTCCTGTCAAAAACCAGTCTCATTTTGACAAGGACAGTACACAATAGATGTGATGCATTCATTCTATAGGGTGGAATACCTCAGAAAGTGTTAATAATGACAGAACTAGAAAGGACCATCACACATTAAGTTACTCCTTACTGGGTTCCTTCCTTCCGCAGCTTTTTACTTTTAGTATACTCCATGCATAGAAACCTGGCAGGGAGAGCTACAGTTGCTCTGCCTAACTATCTAACACCTATTTAAGGATGCTGTTTCTCTGACAAGAACCTTTGCCCACCACCAAAATCTAAAAGATTATGCTAAGGAAAGAGTAAGGGCAAAAAGGGTCTTCTGCCTTGTCTAAGAATGTTGGCTTGAATCAGGACTCACACAGGGCTCTGTGTTCAGGATTTCTTTTTTTCCCCCTCAACAGAAGTGTAACTTGTTTGTGCTGTGTTGAGAGAAGAACAGCTACAGTTCAGAAATGTCTTTGCTAACCGAGCGATCGTTACTTTGCTGCTAAATTGTCTGGGAAGGTATTAATTAAGAAACCAGAGTTCCCACAGCCAAGGACATATGGAGAGCTATAGCTAAGCAAGGTGGGAGAGTGAGGCGTGTACACACTAATTTCAGGACCAGGCAACAAACATGTGGGATCCCACCACCCAAAGTAGATGCCAGTCATTTGGCCTGCAACATGGTGATATGTCCAAGAGAATCAGGGCTAAAACAGCAATCAAGAATCGGGTACTACCCAGGTTTCAGAGGGCTTAGAAGCACACAAGTCTAGCCCAGTGGTGCTCAACATTTTGGCTCCGCAGGCCAGATGAGTGGTGTGGGCCTGTCTGAAGGTCAGATCAGGCCCTGTGGCCTGGCACTGCCCCTTCCCTGGCCCACACCCTGGGATAGGGCCCCGGGGGCCCAGCACCACCCCCTTCTACTCCTGTGGACCAGAATTGGGTTCTGGTGGACTGGCGCTGCTATTTCCTGCCCCTTGCATGCCGGGATTGGGGCACATGGGGTGGGCACCACCCCGCCCTGACCCTCTTGCACTGGTTTTGAGTCCCAGGGGCCTGATGCCACCCCCTCTGAGCCCTCCACAGTGGGGTTTAGCCCTGGGGCCTGACTATTCCTCCAGGCCTTGCACACTGGGATTGGGTACAGGACTTGGGGCTCCCTACGGGTTCAGAGATTTAATAGCTCCCTCTCCACCAAATTACCAGACCTGTATAGAGCCCTGCAGGTTGGACAACATGGTGCCATGGGCCACTTCTGGCCCACAGGCCAGAGGTTGAGCATCCCTGGCTAGCCAATCAAGGGAATGGGGTGCTTGTTGTATCAATGTATCTTTGAGTGCCTCTGATTATTGAGTAAGGCAAGGTTTAGTTTTGCCAGTTTTTAAGCAAGCTGAAGGTATAAACCAAATCAGAGAAGATTTTTTAGGGTGGACTATGTTTTCTTTCAACATGACTCTTACATAGTGCCAGTTCCAATGTCTGAACTGGAGTACCGAAGAATTCTCCTTTACTTTTAGAATCTTTGAAGCAAACTTCCTTGCAGGTCATAAATAAAGGTGACTGCTCATAAAAAGTACGCTTAGAAAGCAGAGACCACTAAGAAGTTACTATCACAAAATGGTAACTTTAATTCAGCAAAAATTCTCAAAAATCCCTTGTTAATACAATAATATCACATAGAAACACATTATGAAGAAATTACGAACTGTGAATGAAAGAACACACATATTACACAATTTCCTCTGAGCTACAAGAGATGTTGGTAACAATACCAGAAAGGCTTACTCTGGAATATTAACTCTAACTAATCCAAAATTAATAAAGGAAGAAAAAGGTTTACAAAATTATGTAATACCGATCAAGTAAAAGATAGACATTGGTAGCTTATTTGTCATACCCAACAGCTACTCACTGTGAAGAATTCTTGCAACAAGTACATATTCCAGGAAGTTATGATTAATCAAAGGATCGGGTGGATTGTAAGTGGAAAAGCAACATTTTATGAACTGTGGCCTCATAAAAACTCTAACACTCACACAGCAGTTTTATTAGTGGCAGCAAGAGTCAATGGGAAAAGAACACAATACAACAAAGGAACATTTGAAAAATTAAGATCCTGGTAAACTTAAATTAAAAGGCTCTTTAAAATCCACAGATTTTTAAATGAAACGGTTCAAAGACATAATAAAAATGAATTGTGTGCTGATTACAAAAGCTGAAGAATTCAAGCATAAGTAGTGGTGTTATAATTTTTGTTATAAAATGGCATGCATAGATGTTATTTTACTTTTATTTAGGATTTAGGTTGCTCACTATATAGCCGATTCCTGTAATGAGCAAAATTGTTCAATCGGTTCAATTTTTACACTGTGAATGTCAATGTTTACAATTGTCCATGCTTGCAAAAAGTAGGATCTTGATCCTACAATGTGATCTGCATGCCTATATGGAGTCCCATGACTACTTCAGGATCTGATTGCATTACAGTATTAAGGTGCCAGAATATTACGAATTTGAATTACTTGCAGTGTCTTTTATGATAATGTTGCACAAAACTACACAGCGGTAACTGTAGATTATGCCATTCTCACTAACCTGACTGGTAAAATAAGGTTGCAAATCTCAATCTCCACCACTTTTCAAACCAGTGGCATAACTTAAATAAGCCTTGGTAAAACCCTGCAGGAGAGCAGCTGCTGAGATTCAGAAAGGCAAGGGTGCCAGGGGCAGAGTTAATGTGGGCAAGAACAGGGGTCTTATCTGCCCCGAGGATTCAAATTCCCCAGTTGCTGCAGGTGCAGGCATAGGGCTGCTGCTACTGCCTCACACAGACTACAGCCACCATTTTGGTGTCCCCTCCAAGTCAGTACCCAGGACTGGTGGCCCACTCACCCAACTCTTGTTATGCTACTGTCTCAAAAGAGGGATAAAAAGCATGACTCAGTGAATGCCTGACCCTGGAAACCCTTAATTTGTGCCACATCATGCCAAAAACCTTCACAGTTTATGTGCTGCACTGAAAAACAAAACACATATACGGACAGACAAAAACCCTACATGTGAGAAGGTATGTATGCACCCTAACTTGTGTTAAATCCAAAACAATCTGAATTGAAGTCAAACATAATTTTTTTTCCTCCATATTAAATTACACCTTTAAAATATAGTTGTACAAACCAAATACTGAAAACAATGTACAAATGAACTGCATGCTAGAACAAGAGGAAATATTACCTCCTCTTGTTGTAATACACCAGCTTTCCTCAATGCTGTTATCTGATAGTTTCTTAAGAAAATTATTAAAACAACACTTAATTCATGTCTGGAATATGCACGTAATGTTCAACCCTCAAAATGTCATAGAGCTGCACAGAAATGATCAATGGAAACATATTTCAGGTAAAAATGGCAAATGTGAGCATTTGACAGTTACTCATTCACTTGCAAAAAAGAGGTAATTAATAAAAAAAAGTATTGTTGAATTTGCTTGGAAAATAGAGAAATTTGTTAAAGAAATTATTCTGCAAATTTTATTCAACCAGCTCTATTACAAACCACACTGTAGTTTATGTAGCTACACAATTTCATGTCTGTAAACTAAAGAGACTGCCTCTTTTGAAATAAGTGACATGAATCTCTCAATTCAATATAAACCAGCAAGGAACTTATTTGCATGTTATATAAATTCAGTATTTTATTAGGAATCAAGCTTGATGATTCACCAAAACAACATAACTTGTTTTCTCTTCTTCAATTTCAGTTTGGCATTTTGTAAATATGAAGCAAGCATATGTTTTCTTCCAAGTGTTTTAAAATGTTATACCAAATGGTATTTGGCTTTACTGCAAGAGAAATTAAATTTCTGGCAATATTTAACTGTAATTTTTTTTATCAAAAGCTCTCTTATTCACTTGGTAGTTCATGAATGCATATTTGATTAAATTGTTTTAAAACGTAATAAATCAAACATGAGTCTTTAAATATTTTAGTCTGAGACGTTAATTCCAAAGTGCAACCCACTAGCTGACCCATTGTTATCACTAATAAAAAAAAAAAAAAAACCCTCACATTCTTGTGGAAATACAAGGCTGGTTGGTTTTGCTGGCATTTAATTTACATAAGGCATAAAGAACTCTTATAAAGCAAGGTAATAAAAGCTTGCAAAGTGCAGAGGGAAGGAAAACCGTGAGTAACAATCAAGCTACAGACATGCATAGGAAAATTTCTTTATGCAATTACTAAGGTCTGTGTAGTGAGGGTAGGAAAAAAAAAAGACTAATATTTTTATCTTTATAGCAGAGAAATAATCTATATCTGAAAAGATCACAAAGAGACTACCTACTAAACCTGCAGGACAGCAGCAATTTTTGAAAAAAGCTATGCAAACACAGTCACTGATAATGTATGTTGGAAAATGAGGAGGACTTCCAGCTTCTAACGCTATTCATTTAAACAGACCACCATCCACCATCTCACTTTGGCAACAGTTTTGTAATTCCTTAGATTTTCTTACAGAAGATGACATGAAAAAAAATGATGAAGACCCTCCTATCATCTACGTTTTATAGGGCTTTTGGGTTGGTTTGTTTTTTACTTTTGTAATAAAAGCACGTAAATCAGAAATCTGGTACCCTAGTATTTAACAGTTTATATAATACAGTGCCCTTAAACAAACACATGCAGGGCCATGAGGCTTTGACATTTAAAAATTAGGTTCTCACTGACTGTGTGGTTTACTCTGCAGTACTTTGTGAAGTGTGTATGTTTTAAGTGTTTTTCTGTATTACAAAGTTTTAAAGACATTCTTATCTGGAGATTTTAATTTGATCTCAATTTGTTTCAAATTAGAACTCCTTAAAAAAATAAAGCTTATCCTTACACTTTATGTACACCAACAGTGCTCAATCTCTGGCCTAAAGGCCAGATCCAGCCTCCGGAACCAAGTCATCAGATGTTTGCCAAGTCACTCCTGAATGAAGGCGGCAGCCTATAAGTAAATAAGGGGTGTGCATCAGGATCTGGGTGAAATGCCTGTTCACCAGAGCACGCCAAGGAGTGACAAGGTCCAATAGTCACAAACTCCTGCAAGACCGTTTTAGGCTGGACATAAGGAAAAACTTCTTTACTATCCAAGACCTCAAGGCCTGGAATAGACTCCCACCAGAGGTGGTGTAAGCACCTACTCTGGACAAGTTTAAGAAACATTTGGATGCTTATCTTGCTGGGATCCTTTGACCCTAGCTGACTTCCTGCCCTTTGGGCAGGGGGATGGATCCGATGACCTTATGAGGTCCCTCTTCCAGCCCTAACGTCTATGAAATCTGGTGCACAGGGCTCTCCCCACAGGTCTGGAAATTTGGCAGCAGGGAAGCAGTGGCGTTAATTGTGGCTCCCCTCCTGTCAATTTTCTGGACCCATGGGGACTCCTACAGGTCAGATAACATGGGCCTGCATGCTAAATTGGGCCTGCACAAGAGCAGGCCAGTAAAGAACCGCTCTCATGCATGGCCAGATGTGGGTGCATGGGGTCAGTCTGGTGCACAGCCAGATCTGGCATGTAAGGTCAGTTTACCACACTGGATCACACCCATGGATTGACCCCATGCACCAACCTCAAGGGATCTAGCTTGTGAACCAACCATGTGCCACTCATCTGGACCTTGGGGCTGTAAGATTGGGCACTACAAACCTACACAAATTTACTTTTTTTTCCCTTTTTGTTCAAGGTAAAAAGTTCTGACCCTTTTCACTTTGTAGACACAAAGCTCTGGGGCTGTAAGGAATACAGATAAGAATATAGCAGCCAACAAGGAGAGAGCACCAAGAACTCCATTCAGTTCCTCTTACCTGTAAATGTCTCTGTACATGGATTGATTCCTGCAAGCCGTTTAGAAGTCCCAAAATCAGAAATTTTTACCACACCGCTGTATGTGTTCACCAGGACATTATCTCCCTGGGGAAGGGGAGGTGGAGAGGTGGGGAAGATGAGGCAAGGTGGATATGAATATACACATGTCAACAAGATTCCACAATTGTCATCACTGTTATTTACAATTTTACAAAGACATCTCACTGGGACAGAGGGATTTTCTATATTTTCTTAGATTCCTTCCATGACATCCTACTGAAAGAACTACTTTATTTTTATAGCCAAATTAACTATCTTGCAAGAGGTACTGAAAACCCACAAGAACACTACATAAAGCACACCTACCTTTATATCTCTGTGCACAATCTGGTTTTCATGGAGATATTTAAGCCCTTCCAGGATCTGCTTGGTGTAAAATTTTATGGTGGGTTCTTTCATCGGGCCCCATTTTGATCTCAGGAGAACAGAAAGGCTTCCTGGGTTATGTAAAGAAGAAAATATGTCAAGACAGCACTGATGCAAGGTTAACTTGCAGAGGACCACAGTAACAAACAGAGGATGAGATGAAGCCTCGGGACAATTTCCTGAGCATGGGGCAGGGAGGAGGGGGAGAGGAATATAGTAGGTACCTGCCCCTGAATAAACTCAATTCTTCCCTGGACTCTCTATTTCCTCTGGGGCACAGTGATTTATTGTAGTCTTTACTTGGTTATTTCTGCTTTTCCATCAGCTCAGCAATACCAAGACTTCACCAATATCCCTCCTCTCTTCTCCCCTCCCCTCCCCCAACACTTCTTCACCACCTGGGGACAGAGAGGAAGAACCCAGTGCACACCTTATGCTATGAAATGAAGAAAAAGTCTTGTCAGGGTTGATGGGTGACACTTGCTTTTGGTCCTTGGAGGCTGTATATTAGGGTCAGCCACCAATCTGGCCCTTAATTAAAGAGCAGCAAATATACTGGGTGAATGTCATGATAGGTCACATTAAATATAGCAAATTATTTGTAAGCTGAGAGAGGGCGATGTCATATGACAGTAACACAGCCTAAACATTCTCCCCTCTGATTTGGTAACATGGAACTGACACCACCGAGGATTGCTGGAGATAGGGGAAGGAATAGTTCAGAAAGAAATCTGGCTTTGACTGAGTGTAATTTCAGACACTCACTGAGATTCCTCCTACTCAGTGGAGATAGTTCAGTGAAACAGATTTCACCTTTTCAAAATAGACGAGATTTCTTGTCCATGAAAAATGCAACTAATGCTACATTTTCTGCTTACAGAAAAGGTGCAGAATTTACAACAGACTGTCTTAAGTTTTGGCAAACTTAGCTGAAGGAATTTTCAAAGCATGAAAACAGAAGAGTTAGAAGTGTTCAGACAGAGCTGAAATCTTGGTTTCCCTTTTAAGGTGTGTGAGTGGTAGGGAAATGTCTGTGCTAGTTTAGCAATACCCTGTCACTAACAGCTATACAGAATGCACTCCAGTATGTGTGTGAGGAACCATGCTTGGAAAACATACAGTATCAGGAGATAAATTTAACACATGATAAAAGTGTTGGCAGCTAGGAGAATTGGGGTCAGAAGGCATCTGCAGTCCAGAGAACGTAATCCAATGGAGATAAAATTATCACCTTGAACTTTCCAACATATATTTAAGCATGCTCATTTTCTAATTTTGAATCCAAGTCTTGAGAATGTAACCTTAATTTTCATTTTCCTCACTTTTTCTTTACTTATTTATTGTGAACAACAACATTTTTGTAGTAGTTTTTACCCACAAGTTATAGTCTTGGCCTATTCATTTTAACATAGATTGTTTTTCTTCTTTGAGAATGTTTATAGGTGGAGTGGTAACGAGCTGCACAATACTTCTCATTACAAGACACCATTTTTAGTCATTTGTAACTTTATATAACTAAACTAACCATATTTAATAATGAGGTAGGGGAAAATACATGGTTTTGTTCATGTTAAATTCTGGTGACTTTTCCTTTGGAAAACAATAGTATTCCCATACTTTGAGTAGGGATTTGAAAGAGGTTGCATGCTGAGGAGAAATGTCTTTATATTTTAGCTGCTAAATTCAAGGAGTCGGTTATACTGGTTATACTCTGATGCTGTGTTGTGTAGGACCTTCCCTACAAAAGTAGTTCTTGGCTGCTGAAGTCTCCTAGGTGCTTGAAAATGAGAGCAGGGAGGCCATCTCCCTCTGCTCTAAGTGGAGGAGCTGACAGTGCTTGGGAAAGAAGAAAGAAACTGAAATTAAAAAGCTGGGGGAATGGAGATAAGAAGTCAGTAGCCAAGAAGAACAGTACTGGGGCTAGAAGTCTGGATGCAGAAGGGCAAAGCCTGGGACTGGAAGAGTTTGGAAGGGATAGAACCAACGAGGTCCCACAGGATATATACTGGAAGAAGAGTCTGTGCCTACTACAGTAGATTCTCCAAAGTCTGAAACAAAACCCATCATTCTGTCCCTCATCAGCAAATATCTGTTGGACCCACTTGTCCAAAGTCCCATTCCTGTACAGTGCAGGACTCTACCCAGAGCAGTAGTTCTCCATATTTTTAACTTCAAGGCACCCTTCAGAAAAAGCCAACTCTTAGCTTTCACTTGTTTTTTGACTATAGAAAAATAATAGAGCAAGTTTCCTGTTGCAAAGAACTCAAAGACCACAACAGCTTAGAATGGTTTTAACACTGTGGATTCCTATTATAAATCTCTGAGTTTATCTTGTGTATCATGTTTGCACACTTAACAATGCTAACACTGTTGCAGCACCCTGTTTGAGAATCATTAATATAGCCCCAGCAGTGCCCAACATTTGGCCCCATGAGCCGAAGGTGTGGAATGGGGTTGTTTTGCAGGCCAAGTCTCATGGCTTCATTGGGCACCTTGCCAGCTGGATTCAGCTCTGCACATCGAGATGGGGCCCCATGCCAGCTGGATCAGACCCCGAGTTGGCTAGGCCTGCACACCCGGATAGAAGTCTGTGCTGGCCAGGTCCTGCACTGGCTGGATCCAGCCCTGCATGCCTGGATCCAGGCCCTCACTGGCCTGGCCTTGCAATCTTGCACTCATGGCCATGTTATCTGACATGCAGGGCTCCTCACAGATCCAAGATTTTGGCAGCAGGAGAATGCTACCACTGCTTCTCCAGTGCCAAATTTTCAGATGTGTGGAGGCCTTGCAGGCCAGATGACACTGCTCCATGGCATAGATGTTGTCCGTGAGCTGGCAGTTGAGCACCCCCCCATGCAGATGATGACAGCCTACTCTGTTACTTCTAATGTCAGACGTGTGCTGGCTCTGGAGTTCCCAACTGGCTGATGATCCATAGGGGTCTCAATAAGACTTCACATACTGGAATGAAGTAAATCACTCAAAAGTTAGGAAATGCAAGAATTACTTATAAGTAATTCTATGACTTGCCTATAACGAATAGTTAATATGATTAATTGCTCATGTCATCATAATTAGTTTCCCTTGTATGTATACCTTATTAAGTCTTTAATTAGATGATCACATCTTTTTTTTTTTAAATTGGTCCTTTGTCTTTGAAGGCCAAAATGTTCTCTGCTCTGGAGGTGAATTAGGATTGCCTAGCTAAAGAAGCTGCAGTCTCTAGGAAATCCTTCTCATTTGCTGAACAGTTGGAAGGTGGCTGGTATAATCAGGGAGGAGACTGCAGGAAGAGAAATTAAGCTTTTTCTTTGCCATTTAGTATTTTGTAAACCCTTACAATATCCCCCCTCAAGCATTTCTTCAAAGCTGAAAAGGTGGAGCCTCTTTAATCTCTCCTCATATGAAAGCCTATCCATACTACTAATCATCCTGTTGCCTTTCTTTGCATCTTACCTAGTCCTTCTATATCCTTTCTGTGGTATGGGGATCAGAACTGGGCACAATATTAAAGGTGTGGGATGCACCTGGATTTGTAAAGGGGCATGATGTTATTTTCAGTTTTGTTTACAATTCCCTTCTCAATAACCTCAAACATTTTGTTTGCCTTTTTGACAACTGCTGAGCAGTTGTGAACTGTCCACAACGACTCTCAGATCTCTTCCTTGTGTGATAACAGCTAATGCAGAGCCCATCCTAGTTAAGGTATAGTTCGAGTTATTTTCACTCATGTGCATCACTTTACACTTACCTATACTGAATTTCATCCGTCATTTAGTTGACTGTTCACTCAATAGTGCCAGATCCTTCTGTAATTCCTCACAGTCTGCCTTGGTCTCTACCACTTTGAACAAACTTTGTGTCATCCTTAAATCTGGCCACCTTGTTACCCATCCCCTTTCCCAGATCATTTATAAATATGTTAAACAGCACTGGTTCCAAAGATCCCTGAGGGACCCCACTGTTTATTTCTTTCCATCCTGAAGACTGACTCCTTGTGGACAGTTTAAGTCACTCATTATTACTCCGTTTTCTGCTGTTGCAGCTTCTCTCATCTCCCTTATCATTTCTAACTCATTACTGCTGTCCTGGTTTGGGCGTAGATAAAATATTACCAGGTGCACTTTTTTCCTATTAAAATCCAGAATTTCTATCCACAGTGATCCACAGCAGTGCTATCCCTTCATGCGTGAGAGTATCTCCCTTATTGGCTGAAAAATCTACCCTATTTGATTTGATCATCTTTGATGTAGAGTGCCACTCTCCCACCAGTGTACGTATGCCAGGGGTTGCCAACCGGGGGTACTTGAGAAGGCCCTGGGGGGTACGCATGGGCAGGTGGAGACGGAGCACCATGCAGCATCCTGTGCTGCTGTGCAGGCACTGCCTGCCTGAGCGTACGAGAGGGGGCAGGGGAAGCTTGCACACGGCAGCTGCTGCCGCTCCATGTCCCCCCACCCCACTCAGCAGCCGGGGGTACACTGCTCTGTGTCCAGCTACCAGAGAGTACAATGGATGCAACCTTCAAAAAGGTTGAAAAGGTTGAAAACCCCTGACCTGGTCTATCATTCCTGTATAATTTATATCCAAGTATTACAGCATCCCAATGATGTTTCTCACTCTACCATGTATCAAAGATGCCTATGATGTCTTAGCATTATTTACTGCTGTGCATCCAAGTTCCCCCACCTTTGATTTCAGACTTCTAGCATTAGTATAAAATCACATGTACTTTTTATTGTTGCCCTGGCTGCTTCTGTATGTGCAAGCTAAAGGGGTAACATAACCTTAATTCTGTCATCTTCATTTTTAATTTACTTTTTTAGATGACAAATTACTTAACTTTGTAATCTTAATAAGGTTCTTATTCTGTGTGTGTAAATATTGGAACAGGACTTCTTAGGATAACTGTACACTTCAAATCTATTCTTCACATTCATAGAATCTGCTTACAAATGGAAAAATGCCACATGCAATTAAACTTCTACACTGTAGAAATCTACCCCTCTTAAAAGAGTTCATTGCCCAACTCCTACTGACTTTCACTGGCAGCTGCTTTCTAAATCCCTGAGGCACCATAGCCAAGAATGATACAAACCTCCTGGTACCTGCTCCATAAAGATCTTAATATATCCATCTTCAGAAACAGATCCAAGGTACTGGACAATGTTTCGGTGCTTTAAATATTTATGCAGTGCTATCTCTTCATGCAGAGGCTGAGAGTATCTATCAAGAAAAAATAAATTGGGGATTAACCAAGGGTAGGAGTAAATATAATAGCCTAATTTTGGTGGAGACCTAGTTTTAAAACCTAGATTACAAATAATAGTCTTCTCATTCTAGCCCTCAACTAATACACTGGCTGCTTCTTAGGAAAAAAAGTGCTCTTTACTGGAAGAAGCAGTCCATTACTTTGACCTGGCTCTACAACATCTGTATAGATGGGGCAGTTCAGAGCGGCTTTTTGGCACTTATCTAAAGCTGATGCAATCACTGATTAGATAAAAGTGCCAAAAAAAGTCCCACTAAAGCGCCCAGTCTATACAGATATTGGGTGAACTGGGTCCAACTAACACGCTGTCTCTTCTGGGCATGCACTGGGCTTGACACACTCCTGCACCAAGTTCAAAATAAAGTGTTGGGCTTTTTGGCGTTGGTTTTGGTTTGTTTGTTTTTTTTAACATCTGCAAGTAGCCTTTGTCACTAAGGCCCAAAATGTGGCATGTCTCATGCTCTGCTCAGAACAGACAGCTGTGGAGTACAAGCGTTCCTCACAAGGACAATGGTCTTAGATGGGTTGGGGGTTTTTTTCTCCCACACCTTCCAGCCCTGTTTGGCTTATATAAATACATATATAGTCCCTTCCCCAGAAATTAGGATACGATGACTATATGCAAAATAAAATACTGACTAGCCAAGATATTTCAGGAAGCAATATTTCACTTCCTATTAAAATAAATTACAAAATTCTGATCCTTGTAAAGGGTTTTATCAAATTAGGATATAGACAGACATAGCAACTTCACTGGTATCAAAGAATAGGTGATATAAGCTGTTATGATACAACTATTATGTCTGCATGATTCTGTAGCCATAAAACTGTAACAAAACTGCTCCAACTTTCACCTTGTGCCATTCAGGGTCAAAGTAGGGTGATTTAGCTAACTTGTATCACTCCAGGATCATGCACAGATAACAGTTAGATCAGTGGCTCTCAATCATTTTAGACTCAAGGCACCCTTGTTAGACTCAAGGCACCCTTGTTAGACTCAAGGCACCCTAAAAAAACCCAGCTCTTAATTTTTGCTTGTTTTTGGACTACAGAAAAATAGTAGAGCAATTCTTCTGTTGCAAAGAGCTTAGAAAGACCACAACACATAAGAGGCTGCGTCCAGACGAGCGTTATGTGACACCGCACATGGCTGCAAATGTGGCACCACACACCACACCTGCAGGCATTTCCCATGATGGTATTTGCAGCACAGTGCAGGGGGAGGGGTTTGACTCTGGGGGTCAAAAAAGCCACACTGAAAAAAGTGGGGCAGCACACATGGCTGTAGCACGTGTCACCCAAAACCAGAACCTGGCCAGCCGGAGCCACACTCCAGCTGTTGGCAGGCTTCCTGCCACAATTGCAGCCCCCAGAGACCCCCAGAATCCCAGATAAGGCTACTGGGGCCAGCCCAGTTGCTGGTCCCAGCCTCCACTACTGCACTCAGGGTAACCTGCCACATGCCAGAGCATGCATGGCAAGGGTGTAACCTGGGGACAAGCACAGTGGCACAAGGCATGCTGCTGCTACTTGTCCCCAGGGAAACAAACATCGGTGCTCATCTGGATGCACCTGGAATGTTTTTAACACTATGGATTCCTATTTAAAATCTATGGCACCCTTGAAAGGATCTCAAGGCACCCCAGATTGCTGTGACACCCTGGTTGACAATCACTGAGATAGATCATAAAAGCTGATGTGTGCTCCTCCTTCCTTTTTAAAATGTATGTTTGTCCATGAACCTACTCTATCTTCTTGGTACTTTATTTAAATAAATAATTACTGGCAAAAGAGGAAGACATTAAAGGTGTCTATAATATAAAAAATGAATCTATCTTTTTACAGACCTCAGCTGCAGCATACTGCAATATTGCATTGCATCCCACTACAACTATATACAAACCAAATTTTAGAATAAGAAAAAAGATTGACAAACTGCATTTTTATAAGTGATATAAATGTATTTATCATATTAGACTCACCTGATATCTTTCTCGGGTATTTCCTTGATGGCTATTCGTACCTGATTGCTGAGATCTCTTCCAGCATAAACTACTCCATAAGTACCTTTCCCTAGTATCACTTTGTCACCATTCTCATCATAGTCATATTCATACTGGAGGCAGAAAAATATTTATACTGGCATGCAAAGAGTTAAAACAGAAGTCACCACCCAAACTGTATAAGTTGTATATCGGCTTTGTAAATTCAGGTTTATTAAAAAAGTTTTACAATAACACGTATCATTTATTTCTTGCTTTATAAAATGTGACATCTCCAAAGAGGTATACAGACACATTTGCCTGAATAAAAAATACAAGACTACATCCACACTTCAATAATACAATGAGATAACTCAGTCAAAAGAGGTTAGGGTGAATGATATACAAAGGATTCACAAAGAGTATTTAGATTAAATAAAAACAAGTGGAAGATGACCAGCCATTCTGAAACAGAAGTACTAATAGGAAAGCATATATTCTCATTACAATTCCAAGTCTTATTTGAAAAGGTATTCAAAATTCATGTAAGTTCAGCTGTAGCTAATTCATTTTTGAAATCTCATTATGTGGATTTTTCCTCTCTCTCAAAAGGAAAATATGATGATCTTTAGAAATAAAATGCAAAAGCAAAATGGTTATATACATCTCTCAGAGCATCCTCAGCTAGAACCTCAGGTATTATAAAAGTCAATGCAAGTTAATTGACCTATATAGTGCTAGACTAGTTTACACCTCCAGTAAATCTTGTCCACTCTTGTGATCTCACTGCAGAGATTTCAGTGGCAACAATCACTGAAACAAAATGTCTACTGATGAAGGAAGTAAACTTGAATGTTTTACCATCAGTCACTGAAAGAACCTTTATTATGAGAGGTGAGTTAAACACTGAGCTTTTACATTCAAGACTTGGGTATTGATTTAGGGCAGGCTGTGGGCTGGAATGACCAGGCTAGACCTAGTTGCTGCTGCCACTTTTCCCCATCATGGCAAGGGAAACTCTCCCACTGCTGAATGCTACCAAAGCTCCAGGCCCACAGGCCTTGTACAATAGCTCCACAAGCTAGATATGACTTTTGGGCCACAGGTTGCCAACTCCCAGTTTAGGGCATTTTAGAAGCATTTATATAAAAGGCGGTTTAAAAAAAACAAACAAGAAGGATTAGAATTTCAAAGATGAACCATCAGGAGTGTGCAGACTTCCCTTTTTTCTTTCTGAAATCCAAAAAGCTGTTTATGCCATACTAGAAAAATCCATTCACAGCATGTTCATGTGAATTCACCATTTTGAAAAAAAAAAATCTCCTTTTTTAAAACTGCTGCTATAATTAATACTTCTCTCATAAGAACCAATTTTTCTTCAATGTTAAATATATCCAGTCTCATTATTGTTGTAGTGGATACCACCTTAAGATACATCTTCCCCATGCTGTTTCAATATGCCCTTGAAATTCCCTCTTTCTTCAGCTCAGAAATAATGGACAGGCATTATGGAGGTGCTAAGGGAGACTGTTTGTTATTCAACATATCCCAACATATCCTGCTCTCTGGATCTGTACTTGAATTACCACAGTCTAAATAGTTTCATTTTCCATGTTTCAGCACTTCACCATCCACAACATTATACAGTTACATGATGCACACAACTGACCTGAAATGTCATGCATAAGACTTGTCAAGTTTTTTGACGGTAGCACATCCAAACTGCACAGCTATCATATGACATGCAGCACATAATGAAGACAGCAACTGCACAGCAGACTGCTCTGCTACTGCTAAACTGCTTTTGCTTAATCTAGAGAAGGAGTCTGTTCCTTAGCAAGTGGTCTAGGAAATGTGAAAGCTCTCAAGTCACCTAGTTCAGTCATAGTTAGGAGAAGGTTCAAACACACTGAATGCAATGTTCCCTCTAAGGTGTAGCAATCCACAAGCGTGCTGCTTCGGTCAGTGAGCACACCGCTTCAGTCTGTTCCCGAATTGGCCCCGGCTCCCCCTTTTGGCACGCACCAGGGGAATGCCTGCATTCAGGAACATAAGACTAGAAGGCACCTGCTGGGAAATCCCAGGCAAGACCCCTGCACATGCTGGCAGACAACTGTGCAAAGGGGTCCACAACATCCACTCCAGCCCCTTTTGCACACTGTAGATCTGGGGTAGCCCCTGCCCCAAAACCCCACTGTGGGCCACAGGACGGGAGCGGGACACACAACAGGAGCACCAAGACCTTTGTCATGGCAGTGGCAGGGTGTTTCTTGGGCAATATGTGTTCAAATAGACCTAGACAGCTGACCATGCCCCATGCTAGAGGCTGGCAAAACCCCCACAGTCCTTGCACCTGGGTGGTCTCTCAATACCTCCTGGGGCACCAGCACTCCCTCTCCCAGCCCATCTCCCACCTCTGGCTGTGGCCAATGTCCAGGGTTTAAAGCTGAGAGGGGCAAGCTATTTCTTGCTGCTTCAGGTGCCCAGCAGAAGCTCTGAAGCCTGGAGCTATGACCCACCAATCGCCTCTCAAGGCAGGTTCTCCATTACTCCAGCCACCCCGGGCCAGGGAGGTACCTGGCATCAGGGCTCGGGGCAAAGCTCGCCCAAAGGGGCTGGAGAGTGGAGAAATTCCCCAGAGCCAGCAGAACCTGCGCAACACCTGACTCTGCCCCAGCCTCAGACCTTGTCCCTGCTTCCGCCCTGCTTTGGGGAGGAGCCGCTGTCTTCCCCACACCGTTTTCCCTCCCCATGGGGATGCCGGCATGGTGAGGAGAGGAGCAGCCTCCATGCAGCTGAACGATAACTTACTGCCGGTAAGTATCCCAAGTTGGCCCCAGTGCCTCCGCGGCTCTCCATGCCCAAAGTTTACAGGAAGCCGCAGCCACACTCCTCTCCAGGTGGGTGCATGGCCTTAAAAACTTACTGCACGGCAAGATTTTTTATTGTGCGCAGCCGCGCATACACGCAACTTAGACGGAACCTTGACTGAATGTATTTGATGGATTTAGGTAGGTCTCCTCTCTTTATTTTGGGTGGACACTATGTCACAACTGTTTTGTACACAGGCAACTACAGCAAGTTTGTGCATAATGAGCATTGTTGGTGTGCAATTTAACTGTAGTTATGAGCAAATGAGAAGACCCACAGCTGAGCTCCAAGGGTATGGATAGACATTAACAACTGTATCACTCCATAGTATCACCAATTCAGAACCGGTTCACAACTGTGTGAAATGCTATAGCTCTGACACCAGGGATTGTGATAGAGTACCCAACATCACATGCCTGAAGCGGCTGAGTGGAGGATTGTGCTTGCACCCATGTTTTAAAAGTCCCACGAGGTGGGTAACGGGTAGCTGGGAGACATTCCATCACTTTTCTGTTTTCCCTTGTTTCCTAAACATGAGTTTAATAAACTTCTGTAGCTTAGAAATGACAAAAGTATGATCACCTGACTGGATGGGGGAAGGAGTGCTTGGACACCCATTTTTTGGTTCTCAGAAGGTGGGGGGTATGATGATGGGCTGTGGCCAATAGGGAGTGAGGACACAGCTGGCTGTTAGAAAGATAGCTTTATTGAACAAGCAATGAAAGAGCACTCATTCATAAAAAGTTCCAACAAAAGAAAAAAGGGGGCAGTAGAATTCTGGCTACCTACCAGAGAGGCCAGTTGCAGCAGTGTCTGTGGCAGGTGGGAGAGACAGGGGGGAGCAATGCATTGTGGGATGCAACCAGATCTATATCACAGACTGCATGGTGTCCACACATAACACTCATTCACTGTGACCCAGTTCAAAATAGCAGCTGATTTTTCAGGTACATTCCAAATTAATTCAAACCAGTTTAACAAGTTTATATGTCTGTCTATGTCAGTTTAAAACTCAGTTCAACTATTCTAAGTATTATGTATGTCCATGCCCTTAAACTAACTAATTCAAATCACAGTCTGAACCCAGGGTCTGGAGGACTTCTTTTTGATGCAGTAACAGTTCTTCAAGGGACAAGAACTTCCTCAATATCAATGTCTAGGAGTCTTAAAAGTTGGTGTAGACACCCATACATTTGGAGTGATTTAAAAGGGGGAGTTTCAAAAGGGCAACAGCCATTACATTCTAATTTTTGTGTGCGAACAAGCTGAGAATGATTCAAATGCAGCAACTTTAACCCAAAGCAGGTCAGAGATTTTGGGTGACAAAACATAAGGCAGTATCTTTGTGATGGGCTAGTAACAGGAGATAGAGTCTTACATAGATGAAGCAGGGTTAATGTCGGAGGGGTTTTGCTGCATACATTTGATTCCTTCACAGTTCTTTTACGCATAACAGCTGCTGCCCATTTAAAACATTCCTCTTTTGAACGGGCTCCATATATGTGCGTGTCCCCAGACCCAATTGGAACCAAGAGTTCTATTTTTTGTATGCCCACACCCAATTGATTTGAAAAATCCCCATTCTAAACATCCTTGTTAACAAAGTGATATTTTCTAGATTATTTGCAAAAGTTACCACAAAATATTGGTCTTAATATAGCTCCTGACTTTATAGCTCTTCACAACTTTACAAATACTGTCACTCTTACTCCCTTCTTGAATAGTCTTGTCCTGCCACTAACTAGATTGCCTATTCTACTGTTCTTCTTTGTCTCAGAATGGCATTCCGAGTTCATAGCCCTCCTCCATCTCTCCAAGCAGACTGTTTTGATTAGCATGAAGTATTTTCTTTGATATTTAGCTTAGCCCACATCTGCTTTCCTTTCAGATCTGAAGAAGGGCACCTGATGCTCAAAAGTTTGTCCAACAGCCTCCCAACTGTATAGGTAGTCAAATAAAAGACATCATAAAAAAGCCTTGCCTCTTGACATTTCCTGGGCAGCTACAACAATACTACAAACCTACTACCACAATCCTTTTTACTGCAGCCATTTAGTCAAGACAGCATTTTAGGAATTCTGACTTAACACCTCCAAGGATCTGGCCTACAATTTGGCTAGGTTCTCTTTAGTGCCTACTTTTTCCTGACATCAACAATGACATGCATGGCTTCCAGGAAGGACTTCTTACTCTCTCTCTCTTACTTAGGCCCATCAAGAAGGCCGTCTGCCTCTTTCCCAGACCCAAGGAAGGGCATTGTATGGCCAAAAGATGGTCTAAAAGCTCTCCCAACTTTATAGTTGGTCCAACAAAAGTTATTACCAGATATTGCTTCTCACACATTCCCTCTACCAGCATGGATATAACCACTACTCCCACACCTGATGAACTTTAGACTGACAAAATGAAGGAGTTCTCTGCAATACCTACAAAATCCTGTGAAAACATGCCTTTCTATTAGTGTATCATCTTGAACAACAACAGCATTGCAGTGAAGGGCTTTCCCTTCTACAGTTCCTACTTGAAGCCTCAACTACAACAGGAGGCACCTTATCATTATTATAAACAGAACTTAATAATCTTAGGTACTGGGTATCTCAGCCAGGACTTTGATGGGATGAGCAAGTACAGCAAGAGTTTGGACTTGGGTGAACCACAAGAAAATAAATTGGAAAAAAACCCCCCAGAAACTGGATTTATTATGGAGTTCTAATTCCCCTAATGGGGAAGAGAAGAGGAAAGAGGAGTGTTGTAGGTATTCGTACACTTTGGTGAACGTTGATGTTCTTTAGCCTTATTTTTCAAACAAATGGAAAAGGGGGTGGGGGGTGGAGAAGGTGTTAGGATTCTTGAATCATAAACCTTTGACCTAGACCAGGGATGGACAACATTGTCCAGTGGTGGACCAGAATGACCCAGCTCAGGTTAAAGGCTAAATCAGCAGTAGGACCCACCCACCACCATCGCCTCTCCTCACCACCATGGGTGAAGTTCCCAGTCAGTATGTCACGTTACAGCATGTTGCAGGGAAACTCCCACTGTTGACTGCTGCCAAAGTCCCTGTTTCACAGCCTGGATCTAACAGCAGCATGGGCTGGATCCATCTCACGAAACATAGCTTGCCAATCCCTGACCTAGACTTACCTCCAAAGTGTCTCCATCAATTTCTCCTTCAAATTCCAAACTGCTGCCCACAGCATCTGTCAACATTTCTTTAACCAAGGCACAGAACCTGAAAGTAAGAAATATCACATTGTCAGCAAAGAGAAAAACCTCTCTGAAAGACAGCAACCAGCCTCCATGAATCATATACAAAACAATGCATTTGCTAGTATACTCTGAATTATGTTTCCTTTATTTACTTTTTTCTCTTCAGATTCATAAGATGGTTTTCTTGAGGAAGATGTTCAAAATGCACATTCTGAAAACTAGCTGTGAAGTGTTTCTAGCTGCAATACAACCAAGGTTTTACTTACAATTTTAATCATAAATTAGAAACAACTTTTTCAGTAGTTCTGAATAAAAAGATCTGGGTGGATAAATTCACAGCATGACACTCGCTCAACTAAACCAATTACAGAAATGTGGCAACCAAGGTATTTAAAGTGACTGGGAATATTCAGTGTCTCAATTTTAGGATGTTCAACCTGACATACCTTGCAGTGCCTTGTGGGTCTGATCTTCAGAAAGTGCTAAGCACCCATAAAACTCAGGCTGATTTAGTACATCTTAAACTGAAGAGCCAAAATCACTAGTCAAACACAGTTAAATACATTTTTTGCATATCGTACATATGCATTATAAATAGTATGTAGAAATATACAACATTCCCCACCCCCCTTCCAAAGTAGTATGGGCTCTTTATTTCAAACACCATGGCTTGTACATTATGTCCAATGATGTTCCACCTAATATTGGAAAAGTAAGTATAAGACAGGCTGAATAAAGAAAGTCTCTCAGATCACCTTGAATTTCTCTAAATTTGGCCCAGTTTCTTAATCAGAGAAAAGTCAAGGAAACTGGTGAACAAATTCATTTTTACTACTTATCCAAAAATTTGACCATTTGTCCACCACTGAACCTTCAAATACCTGAAGGGCAATTATAGAGAAGACAGAGATGGGCTTTCCTCTGTGGCTACATGGGACAAGACTAGGAGCAATGGCTTCAAGCTTCAGTAAAGTAAATTTAGGTTGGATATCAGGAAGAACATTTTGACTAAGGCTGATCAAGCACTGGAACAGGATACCTAGAGAAATTATGGAATCACCATCTGTGGAAATTTTCTAGAGCATATTGGATAGACACCTGGCTAGAATGGTTTAGTTAAAGGACAATCCTGCCTTGAGCAGAAGGCTGGACTAGATGACCTTATGAGGTCCCTTACAACCTTACTTTCCCATGATTCCTGTGAACCAATATAACCTAGTCATACACCTCCTAAGTTTTACTAATGTCAAATTGAACTCACCTACTACACTGGCTCTCTGTTGAAAAGTAGATTTGAAAGTCATCAGAGTTGTCATGGACATAAAGAAAACAACAACGTTCATCAAACTTGGATATACTGTGAAAAAATTAAATTGAAACATGTTTTACTCTAGATGTACATATTAGGCAGGATGAAAGAAGGAGTAGTTTTAAATTTTATGAATTATGCAAATTCATGAGGCAGTCAGAGACGCAATTAATTCTATCGAAATGCAATACATTATTTTTTTCCTGGCAAATAAAACTTCTTTTATGTTGCATATTCCTGAAGGAGAAATCATGACCCCAACTGAATACCAACTAGCTGTAATATCAATGGAATCATGACTTCAACCTGACTGCTGTGTTTTCTCTTACTGTCTTCAACAAAAACTTCCCAGTACTTGAAGGTACATCCAATGAAAATGCCCCGATGTAACATGCCTTTTGATTCCAGGGCTATTTTTGTGTAAGCTGACAAATAATTTTATTTTATACTTAAGTTATTTTTGCAGTAAATCTGAAAAGGGAAAAAAAGGCAGCACATACTTGAATTCAGAAACTTCTGAGAGTCATTTAAAGACCAAGTTCATGCACAAATCTATCTGCCATTGAAATAAGATCTCATAGTGAAAATTAAGGATTCCTTATCCCTGCATAAAACCAAAGTAAGTGGCCTTTCTGTTGAGGAACTTAGCAAAAATTGGGAGAACTGGAATCCACCTGCAAACCATAGACATTGTACACAGCAGACCCGCATGCCACTATTCTGACTCCTGAGCTGAAAAAGGGGCAGAAAACACTTGCAAGTCCTGCTTCAGAACTTCATGGTTACAGAGATTGCATTAGTGCACATTGGGAACATCTACACAAGATGTTTAATGCAGTGATGACTAATTAGCTCCACCATAAAATGTCACCGTCTACATGTGTGGTGCTATTAGGACAAAGTAAACTAATTAACTCTGCCATAGGATAGTACTGCCAGACACATGTACTATCCTATGGCGGAGTTATTTACTCTATCACAATATACATGTAGACGCTGACAGGGTTGGTCGAGGCACAAGGATGTTACAGTGCAGGGGCTGCCTGCCAGCTAGCCCCACACTGTAGCATCCTCATGCCTCAGTCAGCCTATCCACCATACATACAGTTTACTGGGTAAGAGAAGCCCTGGGCTGGCAAGCTGACCCATGGGGCCCTCTGCCAGTGCCATGGTCCAAAGGCATATGCAAACATCACACCCAGGAGCAATAAACTCCAGAGAGAACTGTGCCAAAGTTTATTGCTCCACCCTAATTGCACATGTAGACATACCCACTCATTTGTCAAGCCCCTGTTTTACTTCCCTAATTAAACACCCAAGCTCCCTCTGCAAACCAACCTAAACAGAACAATCATGATGCCAATATCTACCAAGTATGAAGTTTGCAGAGATGCCCTGTTTCTGCTATATAATGAAACCCCTATAGTTTAGCAGTAGTTGGGGATTTCTGTGACTCTCAGGCTCATAAGCAGAGTTGAACCTAAATGACACTTTCCCCAAACCCAAGCAACAATTTTGATAAGTACTGCACTTGGGTGTGTGATTTACCTTATTTGTAGGAAGCACTGAGCTGAGCCCATGCAATGATTTAATACACAAGATAAAGAAAAATATAATTCATATAACATACATTTAGACAATGAGAAATGGGGGGGGAGAAATCACACAAAAAATATCATCTATATTAAGAAAACAGAATAATCTATTGTTGCAAATATATATATTGTAACATTTTATGCAATAGTAATCAGATATCCAAGGTATAGTATTATGAGCCTATTCTTTAATAAATAACTGTAAATCACGGTTTTCAAGATATTATTACTTTTGTGGGTGTACTAAATCAACAAGACATTGAATAAGTATGTCTTGTTACACAGATATTTGACATATTATAAGTATTTATACTGAAGTTTTTATATAAATGATTTTTCAAATCAGTGAAAAGAGACAGTTTCAGGAAGGATTTCAGACACATTTCTCTCTTTTGCACTTCTTATTGTCTGGTTTCAGCAAACCTCTGCTCACCATGCTGAGCACTGGTGAATTCCAGGCCTTGACACCTGAATCTCCCATTTAAAAGTGCAGGAAATTTAGGCTCCTAATTTAAATTTGTGAATTCTTCTCTGGAAACTGGGTGCTTAATATGAAAGGTGTGGAACCACCTGGCATCCTTAAACCCAAGTCCCCTTGTGAATCTTGCTTCTGTACCTTTGCTATAGGCTAGTCTGGTGGCACCTTAATCTATCCCTGGAGGTTGCTGGGCATGAAAGCAATGGTGAAGCGAGGAGGCTACACCAGCCATTGCTGTCCAACACAGTCATGTAGGTGAAGGAGTGGACAGGACCCATAGGCAACTAAGGCTGAAACAGTGGCTGCAAAACAGCCTTAGTGGGGGTCAGATATATTCTCCATAGCTGCTACCAAATCCTCTAGAACACAGTCCTCACTATCTGGTTCCTGCACTTCAAGAATAATTGTCACTTATTATAGCCAATTATTCATAGTGTCATTCAAATACAGTGCCAAATTCTACTTCCATGTTATACTGGGAACTTCTGGTGACCTTAAGAACAGGATCAGATGCATCTGTATTGAACTGGAGTGGCCATGTAGAATTACACTCACTTGATTCATTTCAGCCGGTGTTGGCAAGGCCTTACCTGGAGTACTGGGTGTAGTTTTGGGCCCCATACTTCAAAACAGATGTGGACAGATCAGAAAGAGTCCAGTGGAGAGGGACAAAAATTATTACAGGACTAGGAAGCAAGACTTAATAGGAAAGACTGAAAGAACTTGGTTTTTGCCTTCCTCTGCCCAGGATCTCTTGAGTATATGTTGACAAGATTTCATAGATGCAGGATATTGACTGCTGTGGTTCCCCTGTTTTACTTGTGACAGGTTACGGTGTTAGGTCTGTGTTGTGTCAGGGTTGACTGTAAAGACTCCAATACCTGCCACTGATAAAGCAGGAACACACCCAGCAAAGACTGGTTTAGGAAAAGGAGGTTCAAAATGATGATTTTAAAATTAAAATGCTCATATTTAGGCAAGACTAAGTCAAACTACAGACAAAATGTTCTGCTCCCTTTCTCTTACTGAGAGGCAGGCTCTTCCCTTTTGCCATGTCGCAGGGCAGAAGAAAATTTTATAATGGGTAATGAAAAGCAGAGTTTATTATCTCAAGTTTTAAGGAACAACTATCTAACTTAAGTGAGACATAAAAAGCATAACTAGCTGTATTCAAATGTACTGACCTTATTCCCCTAATGGAGGAGGCCGTAAAATTCCATTCATGAATCTGCTTCTGTAAGGAACAAAGATCCAAGTCAAGCGCAGGTTAATCTGAGCTTGTTATCTGAAGGCAAGGTCATAGCATATGAAAAATCCCTCAGATAATAGCCAAAATATTATCTTCTTTTGGAGACATCTCAGGTTTTTAATTTGAAATAATGCATGGGCTTTTACAGAGTAGGGAACTATACTAAATGTTATATTTACAAACTTTAGAAAAGGAAATTTGACAAGTATCACAGTGACGTCCGAGACAGTGTAAAATTCAGCCTTGAATGCAGTGTTAAAGTTTGACGTACTAAACAGTGCATCTTGAGTCAAGAAGTAATCCTTTCATATTAAAAAATATAGTGGGCATGGCCCCTTTGTGTGGCTCAGGCACAAACAGGATGGAAACATTCTGTATCTTTCCATAAATCCTAGTCCCAGAAGCCTTGGCATAATGAAAAGCTAGAGAAGGGGAAGGATAAAGTGTGACCAGAAATGCTGCCCTCCAAATAGCCCAATGTGGTGAATGGTGTCTTGTTTGCTATTCCCAGCTAACATAAGTTAGGCCAGCCTCCAAGGGACTCTACCCCATAAGGTGGAATTAGTCCCGTATAAGCTGTGGTCTACACCAGGAGTGATGTAGAACTACACCAGATCAAAACCCAGGGAAAAAACAAACCTTTAAAATCCTGAGCCATTCTTTTTTCTGACATTTTATATCTGCCCCTAGCAAGTCTATCCACAGTCCAAGCACAAAGATTATCCTCCTGACATGTCTTTCTGAAAATGTCCCCCCCTTCTCAAATACTTCCAGGCTGTTTTACTCTCCTTCTTCCTCTTCCACATCGAATTACAATTATTTCTTACTGCCAAGAGTTTGCTTGCCCCTATGCTGCATCTCTTCCCCACTCTTTTACTATACCTTCTCTTAAAACCCCACAGTCCAAAAACTCCTGACTCCTGTGTCATTTGCCTACCCAAATCTTTATACCTTTTGTGCTAGACCAAGGATATCCCCAGACATCTTCTTTGGAGTGGGATGTGTTCTGGAACATCTGAGCACTTCAGTGGCATCTACAGAGGTCACTGGAGTGGTTGTCCTGCAGGGTCAGGCCCCTGCCACTCTTCACACTCCTGGGTACTGAACTCTGACCTAAGGGTGCGTCCAGATGAACATGGTCATATGATATGTGGCACTGCAAACATTTGCAGTGCCACATATGTACAATCACACTGCAAGGGTGTGCTGCCCAAGCGTGTGCTGCTCCATTTTTTTCTGCAAGTTTTTTTCACCCCGGAAAAAAAACGGAGCAGTGCACACTTGAGCAGTGTGTATTGCTGAAAAGCAGAGCCAGATCACCTGGAGCTGTGCTACGGCTGCTGACCAGGCTCCACCCAGCAGGATCACCATGGCTGCAGCCCTGGGAGGCCCCCAGGACCCAAGGTCAGGTTGCTGATACCAGCAGTGCTGGCTCCAGTCTCCCCTACTGCCCCCGGGGTAACTTTCCACATGCCAAAAATGCACAAGGCATGGGCATTCCACAGGGACAAGTAGCTGCAGCACAAGGTGTGCTGCTGCTAGTTGTCTCTCTCCAGGGAACCAAATGTCCACGCACATCTGGACATGCCAAGAGTGCACATCTGCAAGTGGGAGAACCATGAGCAAAGAAGCCCATGCCTGAACAGTGTGATGCACACTCCATGGAGATCCCCTGTAGGAGGATTCCCAGGAAAAGCATCTGCAGTGTGGAGGCGGGCAAACTCCCATGACGGTTCTCTGCTCCATGCTTGCAGACCACACCCCAGGTTGGGGTGCAGCAGCATGATACACATGCCCTGGGAATCACCTGGGAGGACAATTCCCAGGGTGTGCCTCTGCACATGTGGCATGAACTCACATGGGATTTCACTGTTTCATGCTTGCAGACTGCACTTGGGCTGCCCACGCTCTCCCACCATAAGATAACTGACTTCAGCAGTGAAAAGGCAGCATAAGCTATGACCACATATTATCACGCTCACAAATTTGGGCATCCTGGCATCTGTTAGTTCATGTTTTGTGCTGCTATAAAAATGTCTATGGTGGCACATAGGCAATGTCTGTTTGAAGCCTAGACTAAGTATATCATGGTGCCGTGTCAATAATAGTTAAAGACATATTAGCTCCAAGTTGCATCATTAAAACACTGCATATGCAAGTACAAAAAGAGAAAGTAAATGGAGGATATCACTATCAGGCATGAAATTCTAGAGTGTGTATGTTTTAATGCAATAAGCCCAAGACCAGAGGTCAAGACCCCATGAGTACTAATCTCAGATCTGCCACTGATTCCCTCTGCTGTCTTAAACTTCTTTCTATAATACCTCTGTTTACCCATACATAAAATAGATATAATTTTACCCATTTCACAGGAATGTAGCAAGGCTTAAGTGTTTGCATATTGCTTCAAGATCTACAGGTGAAGAAAGTGCTGTCTTCCCTTACCACTTCAGTGGGTGAGACGTGCCAAAGAGAGAGAGATCTCTCATCATCTTCATTATTGATGGACACATATGCAGGCTGGTAGAACTTGGTTGGTTCTATCACTAATACCTAGAAGGAAATGCACATTCCTGTTTACTATTGTGCAACAGGACCTCAGGGGGCACGTCTACAAGTGCCCCTACAGTGCTGTTGTTACCATGCTATCATTTAGTACAAGCAGTACTAACACTGCACCACCATTGGAAGTACTAAATGATAGTGCAGTAACAGGCCATACTGTGTTGTGCCGATGGCGAATTATTATTTTTAGCCGCTACATTGCCATAGCAATACCCTAGTCCAATGGAGCATGTTGCTATACCAACGTAGCAGCGGTAGCACGGTTTTTGTCCACAGACACGTCACCGTGGTGCATTGCTATGGCAATGTAGCATCATGTGTAGATGCACCCAGGAAAAAGCAATTTATAGATAAAAAGCAATTTCAAACCATGTGTGTCTGTGCATGTAATACATTTGAAAATGTGTGTGTATTTGCACATGTGCTATATTTTACAACTACCCTATTTTTTCCTACTTACTGTAAAACAATATTATTATGGTTGTGCTGGTTACTTAGCACTGGAGACAACACTAGATGCCTTGTAATTGAATACCGAAAGATTCTGGTTAATGCCATACAATAAAATGTTGGCCAGTTAGGATTTTGTTATGTTTATAGTCTAACTTCTTTTACCTCCCACCCCATACAAAATGAAATATATGAAAGAAATACAAGTTATAAAACCAGACATAACATCTTACTGGAAATCTCAGTCCATTGGTTGTTTCTTCTGTTGCCTCAAAAATGATATCTAACCAGAAATTGAGTCTCTCTTGTCTAGGAGAATGCTCTATGGTGAGTTTCTTGAAACGCTGGATTAACAACAGATTCTGGACTAATGATCTCAAATACCTAGAACACATAGTCAGTCAACAGACTGAAATAAATAGTAACCCCCAAAAGATTTTCAATGATTTAGCATCTTATAAAACTTTTCATAAATATAATCCTGAACCAACTTAAACATATTTTATAGATCTCTGTCATTTACATGTGATGGTGTCGATTCTACAGATTTTCAGACATGATATAAAGTGTAGGGATAAATTCTACGGTGTGGTCTCACTGCTGAGCTGTTAAGCATATCCGATGGGGAAATTACATGGATCAGCAAGTATTGATCACACCATAGAAGGGATCAGATGAGAGAGTAATGTAGGATTTAACGGACATTACTTTGATGAGAATTCAGCTTCACTTGAAGTCACCTCTACCTTACTGCACACATTTCTTGGGACATGTATCATCATTGTCACTAAGATGGGTAATGTTATTTTCTACAAACCTCCCCCCGGCATCCCAACAATAATAAGGGAGCTCATTCACATCATGCAGCCACAACATTTTTTTTATTTATAAGCTTATTAAGTCACCTAGTTTTTCATTTGTCTTTGCAGATTTTTTCCATATTATTACTTAATTGCTAGTGCTTTGTCCAGCCTAATTACAAAAGTCTCCACAGACTTGGAAGACACAGGTTACATGTACATAACAGTAGCACCTACTACTTACCAAACTGGTGGCTTCAGTTTAAACAGCTTCTCCGCTGCTTGTACTGCTTTTCCAACATCATTGGCAAGCATGCTGACACTGAAGAATTGTCCCACATCCCAGTAATTGTTCATTTTTTCCAAGCTTCCTTTTCTTCCCAACAAACTGTTTAACCGTACACCTTGGAAATGTTAAGTCATACTACAATTATTTTTATAGACCTGTCTATATCAAGGATGGGGTTAAATCCAAGTACCTGAAATCTGGGGAAATTCAAATTTTAGTTGGGCAATTGGCTCCAATTACCAAATTTTGACCAAGAAGGGTCTGCCTAAATCAGTGATAGAAGAGGCCCTGGTGGCTTCCTGACTTTCACCTCAGTTTCAGTGGCAATTATAAGTCACTAAAGGGGTGCAATATGGTTAGGTCGCTGATCCCATTTAGCCACCCCACATCCTACCTCTGTTCTAGCTCTATGTTGCAGTGCAATGTGCAGAAGTAACAAATAAACAGCTGGTTCTGTAACAAATATGGGTCTCCTTTGGCACAGCCCAGCTGGCACAAAGGGCCACAGGGCACCAATGAATGAAGAGAATCTTTGAAGACTGGACCTTAGCATCTCATCATTCCAAAAAATTCAAGTTTTCTCCAGTTTAAAACCCCCCACAGAAAACAGCCTGTAGCATTGTACTTTTTTTGCTTACCTATTTTTCTCAGTTCCATAGAGGTTTCAAACCGGTGCCCAGCAACAAGTAGCAAAACTGCAAGGTTAATTCCAGAGTACAGACTTGACTGGAGTTCAAATCCTTTGCGATACCTGCAGAGAAAGAATGAAGAGCTCACATCTCCCTGTACAACAAACATTAAATACTTCACAATTGTAAAAAGTGCTGCAGACACTTAGCCAACTGTGAAGAAAGTATTGAGACTTGTACCAAGAGAACCCTGAGCAGGACACGCTTTTGAGAATATGATTTAATTTGTCAGCATAACAGAGGACAGCATCTGCCTACAACTTTATGATGTGCCAATTTGCACATATTTGAGTAGGGACCTACCTAAGGAACAGCAAGACAAAGTGTTTTTCACGCTGCACAAGCATCACGCAAAGCCATATTTCGCAGCTTGCCTCTGATTGGCAGAGGGGCCCAGAAGGCCCCCCCTCCCCTTGCCACTGACTGGCAGAGGACACCTTCACTCAGTCTACATCACTACCTCTTTTTTTTTTGGTTGATTTGATTGTGCAAAGACCAGTAGGAAAAAATTGCATTCCTTCTGTCTCTCAAGCCATCAAAATATTGATAAAATGGTATGTAAATACTGCATAGGTTTCATATGGTCTCTACAGATAGGTGGCTTCTATTCAGAATAAGCTGCCTAAGCAGCACTCAAAACCCATGCCAGAAGACCAACAATTTACACATTCTTTAAAAAAGACAAAACTGCATTTTGACACTCTTCTTCCCAAGAACAAAAATAATGCCCCACTGATAAGTGCATTTGGAAAAATGGAAGTCGTTACTTGAAGTCTTCTAAACCACCTAACAATTACTTCAATAAGAGCTTGCTTATGAAAGGACTGAACGAGCAAAACATTTAGCCTTTCAGTCTTTCACAGTGCTGTACAGAAGTAATTTGTTTACTTTATTTTTCACAGCCTAATGTGTAACTGTGAAAATGTTATTACATGTTATTTTGTTTTTTTCTGTTACCATTCAATGGCACTGTCTCGGCTACTGGTATCTTTACAGTCAAAATCAAGGAACATATCCTTGTAGATTCTCCCACACAGGCAGAACATATCTGGAGCAGGTTGATCACATGTTTGAAGCACTTGAAGCATCACTTGGAGTGCCTTCTCCCTGTCACCTGCATTGTTCCTTCTGAAATCAGTGCAAAAATGCAATTAATTCATGCAAATATGAAACAGCAGGTTTGAGATATGCAATACAAACAGGCTGGGGTTTTGCTGAAATATAAAAATGCAACATTTCCTAGAAATAATACTCTGCTGTCATGAGCCACTAATGGTTAAATCTAAGAAATGAATAACATCCACATGAATCCTCTATTAAAAAAAGCCTCTCATTTGATTTCTTACCCATAAGCAACAAAGTGTTATGCATAGTGCTGTGCTTCTCAAACTTTTTAAACTAAAGGTCCCCCTTGTTAGATAAAGGCACCCTCAGAAAATGCCAGCTCTTAGTTTTCACTCTTTTTTTGACTATGGAAAAATAATAAAGTAATTCTTCTATTGCAAATAACTCAGACCACAAAAGCTCAGAATATTTGTGACGCTTTGGGTTCACAAGATCCTGACAGACTCAGTGGCATAGTGAAAAGGAGGAGAAAAAAGGACTTGGTTTAATGTTACTTCTTGAAAACACTTACTACTAGGCAACAGCTGTGTTTCCATTGCACTGTGCTTAGTGATAAGAATTTGCAAGGTTGGGCTGCTAGTGTTCAAGCAGTCTCTGTCAGCCAATCCTGGAGCCATATTGACAAGCTACACTACAGGGAAAAATATATTGATCTCTCTTCGTCCAGAAAGATGGAGCAGTTCATCTTTGGGAAGATGAATAAGGAGGGAAGAAGTGACCTGGATTTATTCTTTGATTTAATCTGTAGAGCTAATAGAATCAAGTATAAAAGATTTAAAAAAACCAACTGCTGTAGTAAGCTGCTCATTAAAAACACTAAACCATCTATATTCTTTAAAAATTAGGTCAAATATTAAAATATTTAAATTTGTTTAAAAAATAAATCTGTTTATCTTGTTATTTTCAGTGAATTTAGAACTCACTATTTACATCAAAAGGCACTTCTCAGTGAACAGAAACAAATGCATTTGAAAGCATAAAGCAAACACAGCTTTTGAGCTTAAAAACCACTTCAAGGCATTTTTGCTAATCACTAGAGGGATTTAAACTATTTACCAACCCATTTTCAGAGCTGCTTATGATTTCCTGATCCCTAGGTATCTATGTATCCAGGAACAGACTTATGTTTATGAACTGTTATGCTTACGTTGTCAGCAATGCCCATGGCAAAAAGCTGTTTCTGGTAATTTTAGCATTTTTTATCCATGGAAAGAATTAAAATTTACTATAAAGCAGCTCAGTTCCTCAGGTAATCAGCAGATGGAACAGGACCTGTGTAACATCTACAGTAAAAATCACAATTAGTGTGTGCGAGGTGAAGAAGACTAGTTTAATATACAGATTGGTAACCAACTGCCTATGTTTTGCACTGACAGTGACACCGGTTACGTAAAGAAAACATTATGGTAGGAAGTACCGCAGTATTGTTAAAAAAAAGCATATTTTCTTCAGGATGCATGTTAACCATTTGGAATGTCTATATAGGAGAAAGTTAAAAAAAAATCTTAAGAGTTTTACAGCTGGGTATCAGGCCTTGTAAACTGCATGCAAGGATTCAAAGCAATGATTTTAGGGATTCCTTGGCCTTCCTGGCCAATGTTCCTATGAAAAAGAATTAGGGAGAAGTCCAATGTCCTGACCCCCTTCTCTCACTAAATCTTTTCTACATTCATCAAGGAAGCAATAATAACCAGGTTTTGTCCCCCACCTCCCCCCACACACCTGTTTTTTTTGTTGTTTTTTTTTTTACACAAACAATTACAGTGATTCATGCATAGCCAAGGACAATATTTGGTCTTAAATTAGGTTCTTTCACAATCCAACAATAAAGATGCATTTGGCATCTACTAAGATTGTAGGGCTTAAGGATATATTTGAGGTCTTGATGCAAAAAAAGTTGCACAACCAGCAACTAATGCAGTATCTTGCACTTTCACATACCTTGCATATGAAAATCACTGCACATTGTAAGACAAAACAGGACTTTACTAATTCAAACTGAATGCTTCCCAAACTGAACTTTTACAGTATGCCTTATTAGTAGCATGCAGGATTATATTACTACACTGAAAAAGGAGGGTATCTCCAAAGGTTGAAACTTAGTATAATGAGATGGCACATTTAACACCTATAGAGAGAGTCATGTTTAGCAGGTTCAATAGTTTTGAAAAGTTTGGTGCAATTTGGAAGGAATTCTTAGAATATTTTGGTAGATAAATTGTCACTCATTGCACACTTCTCTTTCCTTCTATCCCTTCTTTTCTCTCCCCCCCGCCCCGCATTTCCTTGTATTGCTTGTTTGTGACATCACGTGTACATGTACAGTTGATATAGATATTTTTCTGATTTATGTATTGTGTTTTTTTAAATCAATACTCTTAAAAAAATAACTTTGTTTTGTCTGAGCAGAGGAATATCACTTAACTGTGAAAAGTATCTCACAGTGTGAACAGCGTGGCTTGATTTTATTGTCTTTTGCTTTAACCACATTCTCCATAAGTTGGTTGTGCAAGAGCACAACTTTCAAGACAAAAAGATCTGCAATACACAGTGAGCCCACATACATGTGATGCTACATCCCCATAGTGATGTGCTATGGCAATGTAGCTTGTCGATATGGCAAAATAGCATTGGCAGGCAAAAATCGTGACACTGATGCTATGTCACCATAGTGACAAGCTACCTCACTATACCACATCACTACGGTGACATAGCTGCTAAAAATAACCAGGACGGTACAGTAATGGCTCTGTCATTTAGTGCTTTCTTAAAGCAAGTACTAAATGACAGCGCAGAACCAACTGCACCCTGGGGGGTAGATGTACACATGTCCAGTGAGCTTGGGCAGATCACTGAACAGTTGGTAACAGATTTTTAGTGTTAATTAGTGCTGAATGATATTTTTTTTGGTGCTATATTTCAGATTCAATGCCTATTCAATGCGCCTGCCTCCTCCCTCACCGGGAGCACTCAAAGAACCAAGTCTACATAAATTATCACTAAAATACTTAGTCCTAGTTCAAGCTGGAAGCCTCCATACCCTTTTAGGAATATGTGTTATTTAATCCACTCATAGAAAAGGGAAAATACTTTTACTGAAATTTAAAAGATTGCATTTTAATTCTTTTTTGTTTATTTACTTATTTATTTTTTACTGGTTAGGTTTTTGCTAAAACTAATGTAGAAAAATTTCAACCATGTTACAACTCACCTGAATGATATTTACTTCAGCCAAAATTTTCAAACTTAGATGCCCATAGTTAGGGATCTAAATGCCTGAAGGTAGCATCCAACTGCTCACTTAGCAATGAAAAGCCTATTGAATACTCACTTCAGAATGAGTAATTATTACATGCAAGGGGCAAGGATCCTCATGGCTACAACATTACCCCAACATTACACTAGTTATCACATGCAAGTTATCATCATGTAATGGCTGTCTGTCTTCTATATAAAAAGAGTCCAGTCTTAAGGCAATTAGCCTACATCTCACAAAAACCACTGTCCAATTGAGGAATTGTTAAATATTTTCAGGCAAAGAGACCATAGAACACTGAACATGTCTCACTCTCACAGGCCAACAGGCAACTCTTCTAAATCAGCATGCCACTATCATACTGCATCTGCTATGTAGATGGATGACATATTCAGCTATCTGTTTATATCATGCCTACCACTTTGCTATCTGTCTCACAAAGTCTAAAGTTATATAACTAGTTCTGGTGCTTTCAGTATAGCAACAAATTGCCTGAACTTTTTAAAATGGCAATTCCATTAATATTTTCTTTACCCCAATATCAAATGTACTTATAGACTTTTCATTCAGTCATAACAGAGGTAAGAGCAGCAAAGTTAAAAATGCAGTGGGCTATAAGATACAGCAGAGCTAATGGAAGGCACAAAATATCTTCCTGCCAAGAGTGAGTGAGCGCAGTGAGGACTGTCACATTGATAAGTGTGGCCTTCACATAAGAAATCCTACTCACAGAAACAGAATTCCAAATAATATGCCACTACAGCCTCCTGTATACTCCTCCTGTATACTTCTCTGCTCCTTCATTCCAAAAACAAAGCAGCACATGTGCTAACTGCTTGGAGGACTGAATATTATTATTTTTAGAAGTCTAAAAAGCTCATGTTTATCAGCAAGCTATATGAAGAAGGCTTTCCATATTAATAGAGGTGCACTGATACAATGGTATCAGATCAGCACAGCACTGAGTGTGGATAGCTGCCTCCAGCTGGTAAGTCAGAAGGGGAGTGGGGAGGGAAGGGCCATGGTGGGGCAGATCAACCTCCCTACCATGGGGGGGGGTAGGGGCAGGAGCTGCCCAGCTCGTGGGGGGGAGGTTGGGCATGGAATGCAGACACAGATCATGGAGTGGGGGCAGCTTCCACTGCTGCTTGTGCCCTGGGAGGGGGGAAGTTGTTTGCCCCTGGATCTGCACAGAGTGGGATGGGTGGCAGCTGTGAGGTAGAGCTAGAGCTGGTGTTGTGCGGGGCTTATCTTGCTAGGGGCTGGGCTTGAAGCAGGCTCCGGTGGCACTGGAAGGAGGCTGCAGCCACTCCAAATTTCACTGCAGGTCGACGCCCAGCCCTGTGCCACCGCAGCCCCAGCTGAACGCTCCACCTCCATCCAAGCACCAGGAAAAGCCAGGGCTGCACCAGGCAGCAGCACGGGACTGGAAGCGAAGCTGCAATGAAATTTGGAGTGGCTGCAGCCTCCTCCCAGCACAGCCGGAGCCTGCTCCGAGCCCAGTCCCTGGCAAGAAAAGCCCCGCACAACACTCGACTCTGGCTCCACCCAGGACCTGCCACCTGCCCTTAGCTGCGCAGATCCAGGAGCGGCCCCTCCACCCCCACCCCTGCCCTTCCAGGGTACAAAGAGTGGCGAGTTGTCCCCACCCCACGAGCCACACCTCTGTCCTAGGCCCCACCCTCTCCTGGGTAGCATCTGCCCCTGCCCCCTCCCTCACCACAGGTGGCATTGATCTGCCATCCCTGCCCCTTCCACCACACTGGACTTACCACCTGATGGAAGCTGTATCAGATATTAGCCAATATGCCTCCTTAAATATCCGCTATTGGTATCAGCCCCCAAAATGTCTATTGCTGCACCCCTACATATTAGCAAAGCCTAGGTGAGAATGCTCAATCCCAGAACTCCAATGAAAGTTTTTAGCTGAAAAAGAGTATAGCATTAAGTGGGAGGGGAAGGCTTTTGTGTTTGTAACAAAAGAGAAATCAACATAGGCCTTTAGAAGTCTTATGCAATTAGTATTGATTTAAACCCCATAAAAATTAAGACAACCTGAATCCCAAGAATATAAAACTAAATTAACCAGGCATGTCCAGGCTGCAGGAATGGGCTGGTAAATGTACATGTGTGCAGATCACTATCATCGTATCACAGAAAATCAAGGTTGGAAGGGGCCTCAATAGGTCATCTAGTCTAACCCCCTGCTCAAAGCAGAACCAGTCCCAACTAGATCATCCCAGCCACAGCTTTGTCTAGCCAGGTCTCAAAAATCTCCAAGGATAGACATTCTACAACCTTTCTGGGTAACCTGTTCCAGTGTTTTACTGCCCTCCTGATAAGTTTATCCTAATATTTAACCTAAACTTCCTTGGCTGCAACTCATGCTTAGCTTTATACACATGAGAATACTGTTGATGGCAATGGGACTACATATGGGTTTGGAAGATCACATCCTTAATCACAACTATCTGCATTTCCAGAATCATGTTTTGAGTTAGAACTGGGATGCATCTTACACGCAACCTATATCAGGGTACCCACACACAACTCACTTAGAAAGCAGACCTTTCCTTTCCTTTTTCATGTCCCTATGACAAGGTATTTAGCAGAATTCACAGGTTTATTGGAATCTGACAGGCTGCACAGTGAGTGCATCTGCTATGTCTCATCAAGTGGACAATTAAATAATTTGGCTCAGAGACAAGTCAACATGCAATAAAGCTGACATTTCTTATGCTCCATTACCATGAAGTACAATCCAGATAAGATTAGAGTTGCCTACTTTATGACTTAAACGGTAGCATGCATATGCACATACTCTACTGAGGCTCAATTTCTGTGCTCAAAAAGTAGCAGCCCCCTTTTTAATGACTTCATCTTTATTCCTTAAAGAAATACCTAGTACTCATTACATTTAGCTAATTTGTACATTTTTGTCTTCACAAAATATACTGGGTTAAACCTACCTACCCGTCTGAAGCTGGAACTGATGGATAGATGAAAGATAAATAAGAACTAAATTATTTACATGACATTTACTTTTTAGAAGGGGGTGTATATACAAATATATTCACACACTTGTGGTGGGGGTAGCTCCTATAAAATACTACAATGTTGCAACATCCAGCTTAAGGCAAGTATAGGGTACTTCAAAACACCTGCCTTGCGGGTACCATTTGGTTGGAAAAAGGCTAAGGGACATCACCCTGGCAGAAATGTGTCCTCACTGAGGTGTTAAGCTGTCAGCAGTGGCTCTAATCTGTTGCTGTCTGGCAGAAACTACAACCATTGAGGCACTGAACGTCTGGACTCAGTCTGGCTTTTGGACTCTGACTCACTGGTTTAAAGGGGAGATGGTAGGTCTAGGGCAGCCACTGCTCCTCCATACTCTTGCCTAGGCATACACAGACAGGTAGTAACTCAAACTGGGGCTTTAAGTGGAATATAAAAAAATAAAGACAGCATTTTGCAGTTACATGGCAGCTTTTATCCCATGATCCATTTGAAAATGTAGGTTGACTTTTGCAGAAGATCTAATTCTGTTCCATAATAAACTACTAGTACTTGGACAACAGAAACCTATTGGGATTAAAGCAATATCATACGAGTGCAATTATTCAAAATACGCTGTTTCCAATTAGAGTTGGGTGGGAAAAGGTACTTCCATTTTGGAGAATTTGAAATTCGATTTTGTTCTTATTTGGAAAGAAAGGCAAACATTTTTTAGTTCCCTGAGAAAAGAAATGGAGCCTTGTCCCTTAGGCAGTCTACTCAGTGTCGATGTCCTAAAGTTAGTCGCACTGTGGTTCCAACCTTTGGACATCCAAGCTGCTAAAAACAAATTAATTAAACTAAAATAAAAACAGATGGGCAAGATGGTAGGAAACAACCAGGCTTCCATCTAAACCATAGCTTGGTCCTCTCAAAATTTCTGTGAAACTGGTCAGCCTCTGTGAAACATTTACATTTTGCAGACTCACCAAAATCCAAAAAAAACAAGGTTTCATTATTTATTTCTCCTCCCACACAAAACAGCTTTAATTCGGGTTTATAAAAATTCTGTGGTGCATATCACCTCCTCAAAAGACTGCATTCCTAAATGCCAGCATTCAGATATCCAGTTACTTAACTGTAGATATTAAATACAATAACTAGATATCTAAATGTTATCCTTCAAGTTCACAAACTGTACCTACAAACTGGTGAGCAGTTTAAGATAATATTTGGCCCAGAAAGTCTTGCTAAATCCATAACTGTCAACCTTTAGAGTAATCTAATGGAATAAAAAAAAGATAACAAGCACTGTTGGAACCACAGAGGAATCATTTGGGTTTATTTTTAACTTAGACACACACTATATGAAGACTGAATTAACACTGAGAATGTATTACAGTAAGTCAGGGTAAAAAAGCCTTGAGGTCATATGCAAAAATGTCATCAAGCCAAGCTTTGTAAAACCATAACAAACAGAGTTAAACTTTCACAAAATCTAAACATTATTATAATAATGTGATCTGCATACACCAGCCATGAAATCTAATGCATTAATTCCTGAATCAAGCCCATAACTTCTGGTTAACTTCGAGTAGAGAGGCAACTAATCATGATAGAAAGACTCCAACACCACAGATTCTGTATCATATTTAGCTCAGCCGTTCCAATGGTTAATTGCCGTTTGATATTAAAATATTATCCCTTATTTCTAGTTTCTGAGCTGATGTTAGTTATGGCAGCTTGCTACAGCTCCCAGAAGACCATAACCAGTTAGGGGGTGCTACAACATACCTCAAGGTACTTCTAGCCCAGGGGCAGGCAAAAGACAGTCCACAGACCAAATCTAGCCCACTAACTGACTGGTTCCAGCCTGCAGGTAGGCACCCACCAATTGATTAAATCTGACCCATGGCCATCTCCATGGTGTTCCTCATGAAGCTGATCCCCACCTACTCCTGCCCAAGGCAGCCCATGCCATGCTTCCACCTGCACCCACTGGCCTGGCCCTGGCCAGCCTTCACAGCTTCCCAACAGGGCTGGGCTGCTCCTAGTCCAGCTGCAGCCACCCAGGTACTGGCTCCCCCGCACCTCCAGTGGTTCCTCCTCCTCCTTCTGCCCCTGCTGCTCCGCTTCACGCGGGGGGCCACTCCAGCTGGAAGGCTCTTGCCCTAGCATGTGGGGCTCCAACTCAAGTTCCTGGTCACCTTCCACCCACCCTGCACAATGAGCAGCCACTTGCAGGTGGCCGAGTGGATGGAAGGCAGCCAGGACCTCGAATTGGAGCTGAAACCCTGTGCACTAGTACAGAAGCCACTTGGCTGCAGCTTCCCCCATGGCCTGGAGTGGCACAGCAGGAGCAGGAGAGAAGGAAGAGCCGCTGCTGGAGACGAGGGGGACCCAAGCAGCACTCAGGCGGCTGTAGCCACACCAAGAGCAATCCTCCTGGGAAGCTGTACACACCAGCCAGGGCCAGGGCCAGGACCAGTAGAACCATGGCATGGGCTGCCCTGGGTGGGAGTGGCCAGGGCTTGGCCCCATGTGCAGATAGTGGGGGCAGCTGTGGGCCACAGGAGTGGAGGGGGGGTGCGGACTCCACTTGCACTATCTAGGTGAGCTCTTCTGCTTGAACCCCTTTCCCTTCCTCCCCACATCTAAAAGACAGTTACAGAAGGCCCCTGCTCACATGGGTCTACTTTGGTTTCCTGTACTTTTCATCTTAGTCTAGTGTTCTGAGTTCTGTTTATGTCCCACATGAGCAAACTAATATTTTCTACATCTTTGCTATGCTCATCAGATTGGTCTAATCACACACCACTGTCTGTGTTAGGAAAAATGAACTAAGCATCAACATTTAGAGGCTGCAGGGCACAAGGCTGACTAGTTTTTCTTTGGGTCCATATATAAAAGTACTTCACTTCAGCTTTGAAATCAACATAGTAAACTGCTGATGACAGCTGTTATCATTATAAGCATGATCTCAGTGTCATATTGCAAAGTAATGTGAATGTGAGCCATCCTAACCTATAATTAGTATAAATGAAGCCATTCATAAAATAATTGGCCATCAAAAGCAGCACTGTTTACAGTCACTTAGTATCTTGTGCAAATCTATGATTTACTTTAATAAAAACAGAATCACTAGACATATCACAGCACCCTTAAAAAGATCTTGTATATAAATTACTTGAGAAAACAGGACTTGAGAGCTACTTACTATATCTCAGTTACTGTGTCAGATGTGTACAGTGTATAACGGATGTATAATCTGAAGTGCCACTAACTGTATTATAATCTACTTCAATAGATATGCAATATCTCCCTAACTCACCTGCTGTACATTGTTGTAAGAATACATATTTTCACTCAGGGAAGGACACTAATCCCACTGTAAACTAGTGAAGCTATGTATTTGCCACTGATGACAATTTGGCCTTCAGCACCTTTAATATTGGCAGAAATACATAAGGCAACCCAAACAGGACTTTTAGAGTGTGTGCTGAATTTACAGGGCTCCAGTGAGAGAAGAAAAACTCCTCAAAAACATATTGCAAATGTTAGTTGCAAACCACAGATGCGTAATGAACACAGAGTTCCATTATGACATTTTTACAAATTCATTTCTATAACAGAATTACGTTTTGAATAACCTAGTGCTTTTCAAGGTAGTAATTTCCTAACACTATCCATAATTACCAGTAATTTACTGCTTGCACGATGTTATTCCCCATCACTTGCTAATTGCATAGTCTTTGTATTTTAGTGCACTGATTCTTAAAGCAAAACCTACTGACTTAATAACAATTATAGCTGCCCTCATCATTAACATGATTCATGATGGAACTACTTTGGAAAGCGACAGAACAGCTCTGGCTTTATGCCAATGCTGGATTTGGCCATAAGGTAGTTACAATCTGTTCAATTTTATGCAAAATTAGGTGCGGCTCTTGGGCAAGCTGCCATGAAACCATCCCTTGAACAATATTTGGAAACCCTGGTTTTAGTTAATATGGCCCTCTTGAAAAAAATATTAATTAGAACATAATTTTATTGTAGCTGCTCAAACCCTATTACTTGATGTTACTGAACTCTAAATTGTCAAAATGACACAAGAAGCATCAGCCACTAGTCAATCACATTATTAAGAGTCTAACTGACCATGAATACTTAGGTTTGGTTAAACAAAGGGGTAATCTGATGTCCATATTAATAAACTCATCTGTTTATAAAAATTCACAGGAATGTAATTTGATACTATGCAGTCTGTGGTTTATATTTTTAAAATCAGGATTAGTGTTTTGCATCAAATGACTGCTTTTAAACCATTTGAAGCAACACTAAAGATAAAACAAGAAATGAGCTCAGGTGAGTCAGAAAAGATGTTTCACCCAAAGCCCGATACCAGTGTTATTGTCTTGCGCAACAGACACTACATGATCCAGAAAAGGCAACAGTGGGTAGCATCTAATATCTTTATTTTCCAGTTTCTTACATTATGTGCTTTCTTTACCTCTTTCCAGAAGGATAACTTATAATTATAATCTTTAGTTATCCTTACTAATCAATCCCTAATAATCAACCAAAAAATGAAACCATTTTATGTTTGATTTCAAATATGGCACATCTATGCCAGTAATTCTCAATCACAGGTCAATCACCCTGGGGTGCCACAAGATTCTTTCAAGGAAGTTGTGGAGTGCCACACAATGTTAGTACAGTTAGGTCTTCAGATATGATTCACAAGAGAAACCCAAAGATTTCAAATATGAATTCCTAGTGTTAAAACCAGTCTAATTTGTTGTGGTCTTTCCAAGTTCTTTGCAATCAAAGAACTGCTTTGTTATTTTTTCTGCAGTCAAAAATCAAGTGAAAATGAAGATCTAACATTTTCCAAGAGATGCCTGGAGTCTATCAAGGGGTGCGTGCTCTAAAAAGGATGAGAACTACTGGTCTGTGCACAGTAAAACAATAAAAAGAAAGGCACTCTTCTGATCAAGATGATTCTTGGGTTAAGATGACAGAAAGACTGAAAAAATAAGTCAATTTATAGAACAGGTGTGGTCAAACCACAGCACACATGAAACAAGTAGCACAGGCAGCCTTTGTGCATGGCACACAGCAGATCTGGGAGGAAGAGGGAACAAAGAAGCAGATAGGGCAGGAAGCAGAAAAAGGAACAGATTAGGACAAGGGAGGGAATCAGAATGAAACTTAGGGAGACTGTGGGGCTTACCTTGTGGCAAGCCTACCAAAAAGGTATAGGAGTACCAATTTAAATATCTGTTACTGTTTGGAAGCAGGCAGTACTTCTGAAGTCTTAAAAAAAAGACAATAACCAGCTTACTAGCCAATCAGACTAATATGATAGCAGGCAATGCAGGGCTGATATGAGTTAAGATTAGCTTTCTAGTGTATCAGTATACTTGCGTTCTGTCAGACAACCAAATTTCATAATGGAAGGGCCTCCCATGAAAAGCCCAACCCACAGCCCCTAATATTTAAATCTAAACAGTATAAGAAAAAAAGTACATAGCAGAAAAAATTGTGGACTGCAAACTGCTAGGCCCCAACTCATATAGTGTTACCATTTCTAAGTCACCACCTTGGATTATACCTATAAAAAAAACCAGCAGCAGAGTAGTTAAAAATCCATACAAGAAAACCTATGCTAAAAGAACATTATTAAGGCTGCAGAATCATTAATTTAAAAAGATAGAAAATGCCAGAGTGAAGGATACTGAGGTAACCTTAATGTGGCATGCTTGGGTCTATGCATTAAAATACAGTCTTCAATTACCTATGAGCTTTTTCCACAACACTCCTGCCTCATTCTGTACACAGCATGGACTTGCTCTGGTTATGAACCATAACTGTGTCTGCAAAGTCCCTTCCTCGGAAGTTAGAAGATATACAATAAATGACACTGGGGACCGCAGGAAGAAAAAAAATGGTTTTATATGCAAGGCAGCTGAATGCTATTCTGGACATTTGGATTTTATTACAGCTCCTCCCCCAGATCCCCTAAAGTAACACAAAAGAAGTCGCTTAAACCAAAAACTTCTCATAGGCCATTACCTAATTGCAAATTTTGCCTTTTCCTGGTGCCTGGCTTGAGACCCTGAAGTCTTACCTTTACCCTATGCAGAACAATGGGCACCTACAACTGCAGGTGAAAGCAATGCAGCCTGTACTTTGAACATGTGAAGTGCTAGGTCTTTTGAAAAGAACCAGGCATTCAGCATCTCAACCTGAGCACTCAAACATGGTGGATACTTTTGATTTCATATATTTATGCTTTGGCCTCTACCTTGATGGCCATAGTCAACCCTTCACTTCATTAGGGCATTGCAAAAATAAATTAATTCATCATTTTGAACTCCTGAACTGAAGAGCTGAGGAGGAAATGAATAATTCAGTCCTCAGTGAAGGGTTTGAATAGTGTGTAGTAAATAAGGCATAGGCTGCAAACTGAACAACAATAAAATAAAATATTGGGATACTCATGAAAATTGGGGTGCCTTCCATCCTGTGCACTGAATGAGGCAGGGATGCTGTAGATAAAATAGCACATGCAAGGATGATTAATTAAATTTGCATGAAAACCTTAATTCTGGCACTTCCTAATTTTCAAGTGGTTTACTCTGCAGCCTTAATAATAGTTTCAACATAAGCTTTCGGTTAGTCTATAAGATACATCTCTAGCTGCCTGCCTGATTTCAGGTTAACACAGCTAGCTACCTCTCTCTTTTCATTTTTGGTTTTTAATGCAATTTCATAGGCTTTTAAACAAACTAAAAATTAAGAAATTCCATCATGTCACATTTCTGTGATACTAACATAGATCATCAGCAGGGCAGAAACCTTTACTTCAGTTGACTGAGTCACTGGTAGCAATAAGAAGTTATCATCCTCCCTGTGAATCCATGCTAGAGAGAAAAGGACACTTTGTTAGTAGGTTTTACATAGGTTTGCTGACAGCAGGGGAAATAGTGAGACTGAGAATTATAGCTCTGTTTGCAGACTAAAGAAATAAGTCTTTCCCCACTTCAGGATAAAGGTATGTGCCTCAAAATGCAGGTATGTTATGGTCATAGCAGGCCCATGATTGTTGTGACAACCATGAGATGCTGCATCAACTCCATGAAAATAGGTCTTATCCCCATTCTCACTGAAGTCCTGCGCTTGAGACAGAACAATCTCATGCACAAATACAGACTGGGGAAGGTCTGGCTAGGCCACAGTACGAAAGAAAAGGATCAGGGGAGAGGGGAGTCACAATGGATTCATAACACTGCATATAAGCCAACAGTGTACTCTTGTTGCAAAACAGAGGCTAATATTGGGCTATAATCAACAGGAGTGACACTTGCAGATGGAGGGTGGTGATTCTCACACTCAATTCTCACACTGGTGATCTCACCTAGAAGATCATATCCAGTTTTGGGCCTCACATTTCAAAAATAATTGTGGACAGATTAGAAAAGTGCCAGCAGAGTGTGGCAAAAATAATTACTGGCTTTTGAAACATAACTTATAAAATAGGCTGAAAGAACTAAAGTTATTTAGTCTAAGAGTTGATAGCAGTCTTTAAATACCTAGATGGTGATTGTGTGGAGGATGGAGACAGGCTGATTCTCTGTGGTCACAGGAGATGGGACAAGGAGCAATGGTTTTAAATTGCAGCAAGCAGAATTTAGGTTGGATATTAGGAAGAACTTTCTGACCATAAGAGTGATTAAGCATTAGACCAGGGTACCTAGAGGGGTTGTGGAATCTCCATCCTTAGATGCTTTCAAGGTCAAGTTAGACAGACAGTTAACTGAGATGCTTTAGTCAAGGACAATGGTTTCTTGAGCAGGGGGATGACCTCCTAAAGAGGTACCTTCCAACCTGCTAATACTCTATAAATGTAACTTAATACAGAAAACCCAAGTAACTCTATTGTCAGCTCAGACCAAACTCTTAAGTGCCACAGTACCCAAATTTGTGAATCCATATATTTTCTACCTAGATAGAGGTAGACATATGATGTAGGCGCACTCACTGATTGAAGCAAAAAGACCAATACATCTGAATACCTCTCTTCTGACCCTTATACATCACCTTTAATTACATCACAGCTATAACAAATATTTTTAGTCACTACCTTTATACTAACCTTACACTAAGAAGAACTTAAGATGAACTCTGAATTTTTGCCCTGGGGTAGAAACCAGAGAGATTCATAACTATCTTGGCATAGTAATGTGCTTGAAGAATTGTCATCATTACATTAATTACAATAGTATCAGAAATATGGATGCAGTTTATTGCTCTGCCAGCACATGCCCACCCTAACCTGATTTGAAGAACCCAAGACCCCAAAAGTAATTCTCTACCACTTCACTCCATGTCTGCAGCTCTCTGCAGCATTACTCCACAATAATTGAAAAGGCTAAATTAAATTAACAGCCAGCAGTGACTCAAAGCAGAACAAGAAGAAATGAAAGAATGAGATTCTCTTTTGATTGTGATTAGACTTGTGGCAGACTTTATTTGAAGTATTAATTAAATATTGGATTCAGTCCTATCAGACATTGGCATGCTCTAATTCCTACAATCAGCTATTCTGTTACTACTTGTGATGCATGTTGTTTCAGGCAGACTTTTTTAATAGGCTATAAGTAAGCTTTATCCTGGGTTGTAAGACAATAGCCAGCAGAATATATTGGGTATACATCTTTTATGTATCCTTATGAATATTAACAAAACAAAACAAAACAAAAAATCAACAAAACATTAATTTAAAACTTCTCAAAGCTTGTAGTACAGCCTATAGAAGAACGGGTTAACAATAAAGATTTTAGAAGAGTATGCACTTGAATTAAATGGATTCAAACAAATTTAACCAAGCCCTAAACAATGCATTTGTATCAAGCAGTGAACACAGCTTGAAAACAGCCACAAGTAAGTTGGTTTTAAAAAAAAAGAATTCACCTTCAAGTGGAGCAAGCAAAAATCTGTAAACAGAAGAGATTAGTTTCTTCATTTCTAGAAAAGTATTTTCCATAACAACAGTATTTAATTGTTCTCAGAAGTACATATAAATTAATGGTCAAACTGGGTAAGATGAGCAAATCACTTAATGAAGCATGTTAGTATGGACAGCAAGTGCAGAAGAAGTTGATTTTGGTGGGGACGGGATGGGATGTAGAAACAAGACAGTAACTGGAAATAAAAGGAATGGGGTGAAGATTGTTACAACACATCAACTGTTTGCGATAATTTCTTGCGTGTATGATTCTATCCCAATAAAATAAGCAGCACCCAGGGTAGCTTCCCTCTCTTTCTGCTGCAGGGCAGGTACGATGGAGAAGCAGATGCCTGGTCCTTCTCAGACCATTTTTACCTTACATCAGCTGTTCATGTGTGTATGTTCTAACTGTACAAGATTTACTACACATCTGCAAATGGCAATTTTTGCAGTTAATAAGCTGATCAAATGTGGACAGATTTTACTGGAGGGCAATGAATATCCCTTTTCTGATAAATTTTAACTTTCTACATTACAATTCTTGAGGCAATAAAGGTATCCTTTGAGAGTTTTAGATAAAGAAAAACCAAACAAATTCAGAAAACTTCATTTTCAAAATGGCCAAATCCTTTTTGGTGGAACTTTTACAGTCTCCAAGGGCACTTTTACACATGGTCTGGGGGCGGGGTGGGAGGCAAGTACTTTAATTAGAGTGGCTGCAAGAGCTGCTCTAAATTAAAACACTGCAGCGTCTCATGTATCAGCATCCCTGAGCCTAAAAATGGTGGCGGGGTGCTTCAACTAAAGCTTGTTCGATAAGCTTCAGGTTCAAGCACCTCTACCGTCATTTTTAAGTTTCATAGTTTCATAGTAGCTAGAGTCGGAAGGGACCTAGGTAGATCATCTAGTCCGACCCCCTGCCTTAGCAGGAAAGAGCCCCGGGGTCAGATGACCCCGGCAAGGTGCTCATCTAACTTCCTTTTAAAAATCCCCAGGCTAGGAGCCTGCACCACTTCCCCTGGAAGCTGGTTCCAGGCCCTAGCCACCCTGACTGTGAAGTAGCGCCTCCTAATATCTAATCTAAACTTACCCTCCGCCAGTTTGTGACCGTTATTCCTGGTCACTCCTGGCAGCGCACGGGGGAACAGGGACTCCCCCAATACCTGCTGATCCCCCCTGACCAGTTTGTAGCAGGCCACAAGGTCCCCCCTTAGCCTTCTCTTGTGGAGGCTAAACAGGTTCAGGTCCCGTAGCCTATCCTCATAAGGCCTGCCCTGCTGACCCCTGATCATACGAGTGGCCCTCCTCTGAACTCTTTCCATATTGTCCACGTCCCTCTTGAAGTGTGGCGCCCAGAACTGGACGCAGTACTCCAGCTGCGGCCTGACCAGTGCCGCATAGAGGGGGAGGATCACCTCCCTGGACCTGCTCGAGATGCATCTGTGGATGCATGACAGGGTACGATTGGCCTTCTTGACTGCCTCCCCACACTGCCGGCCCATGTTCATCGTGGAGTCAATGACGACTCCAAGATCCTTTTCCGTCTCCGTGCTGGCAAGAGGGGAGTTCCCCAACCTGTAAGTGTGGTGCCGGTTCTTCCTCCCCATGTGCAACACCTTGCACTTATCAGTGTTAAACCCCATCCTATTCTCATCCGCCCACCGTTGCAACCTGTCAAGGTCAGCTTGTAGCCTATTGCACCCTTCTAGTGCACCCACATCCCCCCACATCTTAGTATCATCAGCAAACTTGAACAGGGTGCTTTCTACCCCCTCATCCAAGTCACTGATGAAGATGTTGAACAGTGCGGGCCCGAGGACCGAGCCCTGCGGAACCCCACTGCCCACATCCCTCCAGGCCGAGAAGAACCCATCCACTACCACCCTCTGGGTGCGGCCCTCCAACCAGTTGGCAACCCATTTGACCGTGTGGGCATCGACACCACAGTCTCCCAGCTTTTTGATGAGGACAGGGTGAGAGACAGTGTCGAAAGCCTTCCGGAAGTCCAAAAAGACTACATCCACAGCAACCCCTGCGTCTAATGATTTGGTGACCTGATCGTAAAAGGCCACCAGGTTGGTCTGACAAGACCTGCCACTGATAAACCCATGTTGGTTGCCCCTGAGCATGCATTCCCCCGCAAGGCCCTCCTGGATGTGTGCCAGGATAATTTTTTCAAAGAGCTTACCCGGGATTGAGGTCAGACTAACTGGCCTGTAATTTCCCGGGTCCTCTTTTTTTCCCTTTTTGAAGATAGGGACCACATTGGCCCTCTTCCAGTCCTCCGGCACCTCGCCAGAGCACCACGAGTGCTCATAGAGCCGTGCCAGGGGTCCCGCAATGACCTCAGCCAGTTCCTGTAGAACCCTAGGGTGAAGATCGTCCGGACCAGCGGACTTGAACACGTCCAGCCTCTCCAGAAGTACCCTAACTAACTCCTCGCTAACCCTTGGCCCAGGCGTGTCTCTCTCGGGGCCCGAGGGGGGGCCAGCAGGGAGGTGGCTGAACTGGTCCCTACTTAGGAAGACAGAGGCAAAGAAATCGTTAAATATGTTAGCTTTGTCATCTGGCGTGATGACTAAGTTGCCCATCGTGTCCTGCAGGGGCCCCACATTACCCGGGACCCTCTTTTTACCCCCTATGTATTTGAAGAAGGACTTCTTATTGTCCTTAATCCGGGAAGCTAGTCCTATCTCCAACTCTGCCTTGGCCCTCCTGACTGCCCCCCTACATCCTCGGGCGACTATAACATAGTCCTTCTTGGCGATGACCCCATCTCTCCATTGGGTATATGCCTCCCTTTTAGCAAGGAGACATTCCCGGATGCTCTTAGTGAGCCATGGGGGTTTATGTGCCCTCCTGCTCCCTTTGACCCTTGTTGGGATTACCTCCCTTTGGGCATGGAGGATCGTCTCCTTAAGGAGCAACCACTCACCTTCGACATCTGATTCCCTTCCCCTCTGGGTCCTCAGCGCTTCCCCAACTATCCTCCTTAGCTTGTTGAAGTCAGCCCTCCTAAAGTCTAGGGCTGTTGCCTTGCTGCAGCCCTTTGCCACCTTACGCTGGATGGTGAATTCCAGCAAGTGATGATCACTGTCTCCCAGGTGGCCCATCACCCGCAGCCCCCTCACCAGGTCATCACCCGTGGCCAGCACTAGGTCCAACAAGGCGTCTCCCCTGGTGGGACTGTGCACCTCCTGGGTTAGATGGAGGTCCTGCACTCTGGCTAAGAACCGACGTGAGCGATCAGACTTGGCTGACTGCTCCTCCCAGCAGATGTCTGGGAAGTTCAGGTCCCCCATGATGACCACATCCTTAGCCCTCACTGCCTCTGTAAGCTGACCTAAGAATTCCAGGTCGAGCTCTTCTCCCTGGTTGGGAGGTCTATAGTAGACTCCCACCGTTAAGTCTCTCTCCCCTGGACTGCCTTTTACTCTAACCCAGAGCACCTCAGAGTGCCCCCCCTCTACCCCCATGCTAATTAACGAGGAAGTATATTCCTCCTTGATGTAGAGTGCTACTCCTCCACCTTTCCTTCCTGTATAGCCTATAGCCCTTGACACTCACCGCCCAGTCATGCGATGAGTCCCACCACGTTTCTGTGATCCCTACTATGTCAGGGCTGGTGACAGCTAGGAGGAGGGCGAGTTCCTCCTGCTTCTTCCCCATACTTCGAGCATTCGGGGACACTGATACATAAGACACAGGAGGCTTCTGGAGCACAGCAGTATCAGATATCTGGGTTTTCCATTTCTTATGGAAAAACAGAAACAACTGTAGATTTACTATTTTGCCCGAGCAAAATGCAGATTTTTCATTTTAACAGAGAAAAATGCAGATTTGTCTATTTTGCAAAGAGCCCTTTGCAGACTGGCAGAGTTGCAGCCTGCAAGAGGCTAGGGGGACTGGAAGAAGGGCAGTCAGGCAAGGGATGCCATATACATATATATGCACATGGCTGCCAGGCAGCCTAGAGACCAGCTCCCACACTTACATTGGGTGGCAGGGAGGGAGAGAACTGGGATCCCCATAGGGAGGGAGGGAGGGAGTTGGCTGGGGCTGGGGCTGTCACAAGGCCCTGGTAGGCTCATCCAGGGGACAGGGAATGGAGCCAGCTCCCTGCCACTGCACACATTCCCAGAGGGCAAGGGGAACCCGTGCCCCACCCGTGCATGAGGTGGGGTGGGAGCAGGTGCAGACTTAGGCTCCCTGCCCTGCTGCCCTCCCCCTGGGCCTTCCCAGCCTGGTGGGCAGGACCCCACACAGAAGGGCAGAGCAGGGTCATGTGAGAAAGCTCCTTGCTGCCGCTATGAGCCCCATGCTGCACTGGCAGCAGCAGGGGCGGTGGCATAGGGTTATGCCTCTTGCTACTCCAAGGTATGCATGCATACCACACACACACACACACAGTATGTATATGTATTAGTGGCGCTTCATTTTAATCATGGAAAAATGTGAATTTTGGGTTACTTTCTTACCCGAAAATTGGGGATTTTTTTTTTGATTTTTTTTTATCATCAGAGAAAACCTGGATCCCTGTTGTTAAGGTCAACAGGTCTCTTTAAAAGTCTCTCACTGTACAGTTTTTCAGTCCTCATATAATATTTATTTCTCTTTTCTGTACTCTTCCCAAAACTGTACACAATCTAACGGTATCAGTCTCATAAATATCATGTCTAGAAGTAAAATTACTTCATTACTTCTGTATGCATACATCTGAGGAATGTATTAGCCTGTTGTAAAAAAAAAAAAAAAAAAAAAAAAAAAACAACAGCCTCACACTGGAAAAGCTTATTCAGTTGTTTGTGTACTTTGACCCCTAAATCCTTTACATCTCCAGAACAAGCCCTTCTCCCCAGTTCTGTAGACACGTCCTGTGTTCTTTCTTACTGAATGTGCAATCTTGTATTTGGCTGAATTCTAACATATCTTGTTCAAATGGGACCATGCAAATAGGTTCACACTGTATTACTGCCCTCTCCTTATAAAACTTTTTATCCCTTTCCCAATCTTGATGTCCATTTGTAGATTCTACCAAACAACAGCCATTGCTGAAAATAAACGTTCGCTACTCTCAGGTCTACCACTGATGGCTGTGCAACCCCACTGAAACAAGGTTCATTTGATGTGGATTCCCAAATGAAAAGTATTTTTGAGAACTATTAGTTGGTCAGGTCTTAATCTTCTGTAATATATGTTATTTATATAATGCATAGTGTTAATCTTTAGTGAGAATGAAGTATACTAGTACTCAAAAGCCTTACAACTCACCTAGGCATTTTACATTTAATCAGCTACCTTTGCCACTCACGCTTGTGATTTCAAATAAAAAATAAAATACAAGAAATCTGATATTATTTATTTTGATAAGCCCTGTTTTTCATAAAGCAAGCTAAAAGCTTTCTTAAAATAAAAAGTTTAAAATGTAGTAGCCAGCAGAGAGTAAATGCTCTGGGAACTTAAAACAGCTCAGAAGAATATAGAGAGAATGCAGAAAATCTACCTCTGTTGCTCCAGGAGAGGTGGAGAGGGTAAAAACCATCAAGATCAAATGAGCTTTACTTCCTCCATTATGACCCATGAGTTGCAATTCAATTACTACTTGTTACTTATTACTTCAATAACTCACTCATGATTCTAATTTGCTAAACTATTAAGAAATGGAGGTAACCAATAACTCAAGCATTTAAGTAATATGAGTCTAATCCAAAGCCCACTGAATTTAATGGGTGTTTTCCCATTGACTGCAGTGGGTTCTGGATGAGATCCATTATGTTGTGGCAGCCTCTTTTACCAGTTGGTGACTTTTTGAAAGATCCTTTGAGATTTTAAACTTCAAAAGTAGGTCTGTCAAATGATTAAAAAAAGATCATGATTAGTTGCATGATTAAAAAAAGTAGTTGCAATTAACCACAATTTTAATTGCACAGCTAAAAACCTCGAAATTATCCACAGAAAAAAACCCTTAAAATTATGCAAAATTATGCAGGTACTTTGTATGGTTGGGGAGTGGGATGTTTGTGTGTTGGGGGAATTTGTGAAGATGTGGGGGGCTGTGTGGGTGCGTGGGGGGTTTAGAGCCTGGGCGGAGGTGTGGGCCCACATGCCCTGGCAGGATGCAGGGTACTGTGGGTCAGGAGTGAGGGGCAGCAGCAGGGTTGGGGGAGCTGTGGCTTGGAAGTGAGAGACAAACACACACACACACACACACACACACACACAAACACACACACACAGTGCCCAGCAGATAAGTCTGCCCAGCTGCAGGAAACACAACATGGTGTCATGCCGCTCCAAGGGCAAGGGCAGCAGGGTGCAGAGCCCCAACCCGCAGCAGGCAGCCTGCCTCTGCCCCATGCACAAATCTGGGGAACACGCCCTCCAATGTCTCCCGTAGGGGTGCTCATTGTGGTGGGGAGCCGCGCCCCATCCCCCAAGCAACTGGACGAGCCACCTACAGTTTCATTCCATCACCTGCCACAGCCCCAGGGCCCCATTCACTCCAGCACCTGCCCCTCCCCCTTCCCCACTCCCTACCCCATGCCTCTTCCCCCGGCCCCTCCCCCTCCACAGATTTCCCAGTGTGGCACTGCTCTACATATATTGTGCAGGCTGTGGCTGCTTGTCTATGTCCGTGTGCATGCCTGCATCCTGCGGTCCTCTGTGCAGCTACCACTTCACATTGGGCAGCCCAGAGGTGGTGAAGCAGAGCCCAAGCATGGGCTCCAAAACCATGTCCACAATTAACGCATTAAAAAAAAATGAATGCAAGAACAAGTTAATGCATTTATTGCAAGTGTTAACTGTGATTAATTGAGAGTCCTATTTAAAAGTTGTCCTGCTACAACTAAATTAACACTTGGTTGCAGCAAAATCATTTCTCTCATAGATACCATGTGTGGAAGGGATGAAGGAGAAAAATTTTACTCACACACCTCAAACGTATTTGTACACATACAAATACACCTGCAGGGAATATAAAAATACAGTTATTCTTACCGATTCAATGCAAATGCATAGTGAAATTTAATATTATGCTGGTCAGCTAAGTCACAAGTAGGCAGCATTTCCAATGTTTCCACCAGTTTCACCATAGCATCATAGTCCTAATATAGTATAAGAAAAATCCACAATCAATCACAGAAATCACCACAAAGCATTCTATAAAATTTGCAGTTGAATGGTATTAGTCTTAGCAGCAGCTATGAATCTGGCCCTTTCAGACCTCATCTTCACTTGGAAGTTTAATCAAATTAGCTTATGTAATAATGACCAAGCACTGTGGCCCAAGCCTAGAAGGCCACTTCAGGCTCAATACCAGGACAAACTCCTTCACAGTCACGGTGTCCAGACTGTGGAATAAACTCCCTCCAGAGGTGGTGCAGTCACCTACCCTGGAGGTTTTCAAGAGGAAACTGAACAGTCGCCTTGCTGGGATGACCTAACCCTAGTTGTCTTCCTGCCTAGTGCAGGGGGTACAGGGCTGGACCTGATGATCTACAAGGTGCCTTCCAGCCCCTAACAACCTATGAATCTATGAATCTAGTGAAAACAGCTTACAGAAGAGTAAGAGGGAATGCCTAAAGCTAATGAAACAAGTATAAAGTTAGTCATATGTTATTAAACTAAAATTGAATGCACTGTGATAGGACAAAAGGGTGCTCAAAATGGAGAGTAAGTGTATTGTTTCACATTATACTTAGCATATGCTGACTGTACTTATAACACTAGTGTCCAAGTGTTCAATCAGCGAAGCGCAAGCTAAGTGCCACTGTAACATCATGAAGTCAGGCCTTTGCCAGTAAGGACTATCTCCAGATCTGATTACCTACATGTGTAGACCTAATGGTCATCTGCTTCACAGAGATAATGTGATCAAGGGATTCTGGTGCTGGGGGGGGGCGGGCAGGGGAGCTTGACAAAGCTGTTTGTCAGGCTCCCAGCCTCCTTACTGCACTAGAAACTTGAACTAGAAAGGATCTAGCGGTGTAGGGAGGTGCCCAACAAGCTGTGCCGATTCAAAGCTCCAGTGCAGTGAGGGGTCTGGGAGTGACACTGGCACAGCACAGAGCCATTCCAGCACCTGGCCTGAACACAGTTTCAAGGCTTGGGTACAGTGTAGGGGCACTAGGACTAGCTTCCATGCCATGCCAGTGTTGCTTTCAGCCCCCACATTGCACCCGAGTGCTGAATTGGCTCCCATGAGATGCCAGCATGGATCCTAGCCCTCTCAAATTTTCAGTCTCTGCCCTGGGATTGTACCAGAGCCAGTTCAAGACTCCAGTTTAGTACTAACATCTATATTTAGATCATAGGAAGCATTAAGATGCGACTGCTCAGGAAACTTTTAAAAAGTTATATTAATGCTTACTACAATCTAAATAGAACGTGTGCTAAGTGTGCAATACCCCAAAATAATGCAAGGCCATGTAGCGATCTCTCTCTCAGCCCAATTACAATTGACGGATACTTAATTTGGAGACAAAAGTGTTGCTGTAAGGACAACTCATGCTGTATTTTAAAGAATAAAGGAAAATAACTATTAAGAAGGAAGATCCTCACACAGATGGATAGTTAGGAAGTATGTCAACAGAAGCCTTTGTTTTTTTAAGCAAAAAACATTTCTGAAGAAATTATACTGAAAAGGTTTTATTTAGGTTTTCTGTTTTAAATAAACAGATGTTCCTTTTTGTAGCCATACTGAAATATGGTACATCTGGATTCTTGCAGCAAATACCAATATCACAGAAAATACCTTTCCTTAGTTTCCAACTGCTTATATTTTGGATTAAAAACTTGAAAACTAATTAAAATAATTTTTCTAGATTTAAAAGGTGTAGCAACAGGGAAGTTAGACATATTTGGATGAAAGAGACCTCATATGGTCCTCTAGGCAGAGGGAGCCAACATTTTTGACAGGTGTGCCATAAATTAAACCCCGTTCCTTCCCTGAGTGCTGCTCCAATTCCCTTCCCTTGACTGATCTAATGCTCTGCCTTCTGCCCCCCTGTATTATCTACCACTGTGCTGCCTGCTCCCTCCTTAATCTGGCTGCATACAGAAGCTGCCCATGCCATTTGTGCCACACATTGGCTACTCCATGACTTAGTGAATACCCCTCCTTTGAGACAGGAAAACTAAACAGAGACTATGCTTAAAACCCTCTAAAAATTCTAACATTTAATACTTCTAATACACAGTTCTACAATACACTTGGAATTTGTATCATATGTCCTTGAATTTGGGCACTACCTTATTTTAATCCCAGAGAAGCAGGAAATCAAGAATTAAAACCAACATAAAGTGAACCCCAGTAAGGAAATAATCTTAGTTATTTTCTCCTCAGAAACATACCTGGATATCTCGATAAGAAAGAAGTAAATTTATGACAATGTCAGAAGTCAGGACTTCAGTATTATCCATGCGAAGTTTAATCCTGGCCAGCTCTTTTGCCAATTCATCTCCTTGATACTTCTCTCTAGCTTTTCTAATATCATTCAACAGTGTTTCCTTGTAATATGCACTAAATAATGAATATATTAAACAAGTGTTAGAATTTTCTAAATAAAGATTTGGTAACTCTACCAAAGAGCAGTAACATTTCCTTATCAGAATGAGTCATGTATTCCAGTTTATGCTTTAATATAATTTCATTACAAATATTTCTTAAATATTATAATTTTTAATTAGTCTTTAATGTACCTTGCTTGGTTATTCCTCCAAATAAACACAGTAATCCATGTCTTTATCAGGAAAAAAGCAGAAAGGGAACATTGAAGTGGCACACTGAGCAGAGTGGACAGTGATACAAATAAAATTAAATACTTCATCTTTAAAAGATGTAAAGATAACAGTGCTAATAAAATAAAGTAGAGCAGAAACAAGTCATGCATTAGCTGACTCTGTCATTTACTTCACAAATATCACACTCAGGATGCACATAAAATCCACAGTAACAATTTTCACTAGAGTCAGTTTATATTGCAGCACAAAGATGTGATGTAAATGTTTGAAGGTCTTTTGAGAAAGAGGTTTCTTTGATGCTAAAATTCCTCACCTACATGATTGATACCTAAGCCAGCAGGTGTTTTGACAGGCTGAACTGAGAGAAGCTGGATGTCAGCTGATGTCAGTACAGATGTCTTGGCCCTTGCCCAAGTTCCCATGACTTAGTGTAGGATAACTCATGGTGCAGAAGAGGGCTGGGCTTTTGTGTAGAAGAGGGCTGGACTTTCACCAGGATCTCTGCTGCCCTGCCCTCACACTGGGTCCTCTCCGAGCAGTCCACATCAAAAGTTCTCCTTAGTCTTATTTAGGATCACAGAGGAAGCACATAAGGTATCATCATTGGCAAGGATGCTGGACAGCTCTTCACAGAAGGAGCAAATGTGCTCATGCAGATACCAAGGCAGCATTTTGCACATTATTGGGCAAGTCCAGCATGGATTCACAAGGGAAAGTCATGCCTGAGCAACTTAATTGCTTTCTATGATAAGGTGACTGGTTCTATGGATGTGGGGAGACCAGAGGACAAGATATACTTTGATTTTAGCAATACTTTTGATAGTGTTCCATACCATTCTCGCAGGCAAGCTAAGGAAGTATGGGCTGGGTGAATGGACTGCAAAGTAGATAGAAAACTGGCTGGAGCATCAGGCTTAGAGCGTAGCAAACAATGGCTCAATGTCTGGTTGGCAGCTAGTATCAACTGGAGTGCCCCAGGGGTCAGTCTGGGGGCCAGTGGAGGGTAACAAAAGTGTGGGGGGGGTGGGCTGGGGCACATGACTTATGAGGAAAGACTGAGGAAATTGGGCTTATTTAAATCTGGAGAAGAGGAGACTGCATGGGGATTTAATAGCAGCCTTCAACTACCTGAATAGGGGGTTCGAAAGAGGAGAGAACTAAACTGTTTTTAGTGGTGGCAGATGACAGAGCAAGGAGCAATGGTCTCAAGTTGCAGCAAAGGATGCTTAGATTGGATTGAAGAACTTTCTCATGAGGAGGGTAGTAAAACACTGGAGCGGGTTACCCAAAGAGGTGGTGGAGTCTCCACCCCTGAAGGTTTTTAAGACCTGGCTAGACAGAACTTAGGCTGGGATGACCTAGTTGGAGATGGTCCTGTCTTGAACAGGGGTTGGACTAGATGGCCTCCTGAGGTCCCTTCTAACCATAATTATATACGATTCTATGATTTTAGAATCAATTGATGTAATTTCTTTTCACCTGACATATAAAGGGGTACACCATACGTGGTACCTTTACTCCAAAGCAGGACAGGTTAGAGAGGGGGTCAGCTGAATCCTGGGGGGAGGCACATGTGATTCTGTTTAGCTGACATGGACATACTAACTGACAATAACAATTTAAACCAGTTTTATCACAGGATGATTTGACACACCAATCAAGAATATTGGTTACAAGTCTGTATCATCTGTCCATGAAGTTTTAAAAGTAGTTTAAGGACACAGAAGACAGTATAAATGTTCTGTCTGTTCTCATCTAAAATCTCATTATCAGAAATGACTAAGGCACTTTATAAGGCTTTTTATGATTAGAGTTTGACTGGTCGTTCCTCAACAAAACAAACAATATACTGAACGAGTAACCCAAATCCTCATATCTACTCTCTTTATTAATATGCTTGTGAATGAAACAGAACAAACAGAAAAGTCAAAACATAATTTTACATCCAGTTACTTTCAAATTAATATAAAATATATCTAGGAAACCTCAGGAACCAAGTATTTCATAGTAGCTGTCATAGTGCATAAAATGCATTAACTTAAATCTCCATGGAATGATGCCAACTCAGCTCAGGAGTAGAGTTGCAATCCAAAAACCTTGTAGTCATCAAAGATAGATACTTATGAGAGCCTTATTTAAGTCTGTATTGCACATTTTCAAACCATGGTATACATGGATCCAAATCAAGCTTGTGTGCAACTGAGGCACAATCTGAATAATCACCATGGTTGAAAAGGTGCTGTCTTGAAATATCAGGTAGTTTATCCACCCCATGGAATATATGCAATAATGTAGCAGCTGCCTTGTTGTTATAGGTTAATAGATGGAGAAGTAGGACTGGTTTGCATCAACAAAAGCAAAAACCACAGTATATTTTTATTTGGAAATGGGAAAAGTTGCAGGATAGGCAGCAGACAATACCTAACAAACAGAGGGATACCAAAAAGTGTTACTAAACAAGTAGCATTAATCACTGTGGGGCAGCTGGATCCCAGACCATCATTCTGTGAATACCATTTTTACTCATGCACCCCCACACCTTCTCCTTAAAATCAACCTTCCAAAACTGGGGAAGCTGATTTTCTTTGCCAGAACTTCATTGCATGCAGGCATAGAAACATAAAGACACTATACTACAAGATGGGTGCCAAATTCTCTCCCCATGTCAGCAAGCTGGAACCAGTGTTCACCCTTATGCAGCTGCTCACAGACTGGCAGCAGGTTTTGGCAATTTTATTCTATAACAATATAGGGGATATGTAGTACTGTGGTGAGTAGGAAAGTCAAGTGATAGAGAAGTTCTAATCCTGTACTAAAAAGTTAATCAGAGTTAAAACCATACTGTTTGCACACCTTACCTCATGCTGAAAAACACATGGTCTTTGGTTTCAAGGCTTGTAAAGAAACTGAAGTACAACTCTTTTTCTTGTAACAGCTACAAGCTCTATAGGTTACACTTGGATTTCCAAGGGCTGTGTCAGCAGTTCTGACTTTATTTACTGAATTCAGGAAAGTATGTATAAATCATTGCTGTCGTAATAACACAGCTAATTTACTACAACAGCTGCAAGACTGTGGCACAGTTTACAGTAAATTAATCTATTTCTTTTGGCAAAAAATTAAGCAACACAAAGTCAAACCCTGCTGGTTCAGATGGCCCTCCCATACTAGAAAAGATTATTCAGGGGCAGCAAGGTGCACATGAGGTAAAATTACCATGATGTAACATGAATGTCCTTGAGAAGGCTGATGAACCTGTCTATCAGTGGAACACACAGAGGTCCCAGGATATTGTCCCAATTAGGCTGCATGTACTCAGAGGCTCTCCTTAGGGCATCACTTTCACAGCAAATATAATCGGCACAAGGTGTTACTATATAGGGAATGAAATAGTAGTTCCCACTGGATGCCTAGGAGGAAAAACAAACATAATAAGAAAATAAATGGATGCAGTAAACATGCTAAGATTGGATGGAACCACTTCATTCTGAATCTTTTAGTTAAGAGACAACAGTGAGCACCTACAGCTACCCAAGTAAACTAATTTTGCATGGCTCCATTTCTCCCTTTTCCCCTCCACTATTTTCAGTAGAATATAAAATCTGTCTACCTCAAAACATTTCTGCACATTCAACTTAGATACTTTAAACCTGATTCACAGGCATGCCAAGGCCAATAATTCCTAGGTTAGGAGACATTTTCCTGCATTACTGGTACATCTAAACATAAACCTATTGATTAATTCAAAAGTCAGGTTTTGTTAATGTTTTTGTTTGTTTGCGTGTGTGTGACTGAAAAACAGCAGTTGCCACAATGAAATGGGGACATTTTTCCATGTCATCTTTCGCCTGGAATTTTGTGACTTCATCAGAAATCATGATTCCCTCCTGCCACCAGACACATATACCTTAGTGAAGAGGCCAAGCTCAAGATACTAACAATTGTGTGTGTGTTAATTCTATTCATTAATAGCTACAGATGTCTGACATATCCAAATCAATCTGTGGAAATTATTTTCAAGTTACAAACCAATAACTGCTATTCTAGGCAAGAAAGAAGTAGGTGATGATTTCATAAAGAATGTATTATAGATTGCCAACCCCAAATGTTTCAAGAGTATTGGTTGTAGCTAAATGGTTGGAAAAATTATTCTTTGCAAGTTTTCAGGCACAAATGCATTAACCTGCCTGTCATCCGATAACCCCAGGCAATCACTCTACATTTTACCAGCTACATTCTACCACCAGGTCAACGTTCCCTCTCCCCCCCACCCCCACCTACCTGTCTCACACCTATTGTCTCCCATGGCCTCTGATCCTATCACACATTTGCATTTTCATAGATAGAATTGGAGCAGCTTTATACCATATTTTCTCACCATACAACATACCTGGAATATACCATATTTACTCAGATCCAAGATGAGGTTTTCTACGCCCCCAAACAACACAGGGGGAAAAAAAGCTTCATGTTATAATTTAATACTGACCTGCAGTAGGTTGTGGCTCAGCTCCAATTTTGGCCCTGGGCTCAGATCTGAAGCCAGAGCTGAGCTAGCACCTGACCCAGGTCATGATGGCTCATGCAATGGGGCAGGGTGTCTTAGAGCCAAGGGAGCATGGTGGAGACCACATGCAGGGAGGGGATCGCATATGCGAGACCCACCTGTACAGCCTTGTGAAGTGCAGGGAGACTGTGACACCTGCCCCACCTCCTGTTTACCTTCTGTTCTGGCTCGACCAGGCCCAAAACTGCTGCTGCTGCCTGGCCAGGCAGCAAGGGGCTGAACCAGAGCCACTAATGTTGATTACCCTGGGCCCAGAGCAAAGCAACAGAAGGTAAGCAGCAAGGGTCAGCCATAGGCACAGGGGAGGAAGGTGTGTGGGGATATGTAGAGGGAAGGGAGGCAGGGGGCACAGGGTGCCAAGCAGGAGAGGCAAGGGGCAGGGGTCTGGCTTCTTGTCCCCTGCCCCTGCTTTCCCTACCACAGCAGTGGAGAGACTAATTTAAGATGACCTTCAACTACTTAGCTTCCATATATGGAAAATTATAACAAATTTATAATTTTGCATAAATAAAATTGAATTATTGGGGAGGCCATCTAAAATTCAAAGTCATCTTGAATTCAAGTAAATACAGTAATACACACCATATTTTTGAAAAATAGAATGAAAAAAAAATGTTTTTATTCCCCCAGAATTGTGGCTACATAGAGCAGGGACAGAGCCTAATCTTCAGTTTACTCACCTTCTCTGACCTGCTTAACTAAAGCTGAAACAGTAGCTGTTGCCAAAATTCATCCCCATGGGTGCATCTATGATTTTAAAAGTGCTAAAGAGTCTCCAAGGTTGTGAAATGGAAGAAGAGAGGCCAGAAGCAGCTGGCAGACAGGAAAATTGCCCTGAGGAAAGTTAGCTTGATTAGTGGCACATCAAACCAATTTAAAAAGGAGAAACCATCATTAATACCTTTGGCATGAAGAACAATGAGATATTAAGTCAATGGACTCCCTACGCCTGAATAGTAATACAACAGCTACTGTGCTGTGAAACAGAAATCAACAGGTTGCTTCTATCCCAGTTAGAAAATCAGGTTCCCTGCTGAATTCACATATCCCAATGGAGGAAGGGGGTAGGAGGAAAGTGTATGTTGTATGTGAGAAAGTACAGTAATTTATAAGCAACATATGTTGACCTGGATATTGAGATGTTTACTGTTTATTTCTTGGTTTAGTTTAATAGGAAACTTTGAGGAAAGACAAGCAAGATGAGAAAAAAAATAGCTTTAAATATATCACCTTCCAACAAACGGTTGGAAGTTGCTAAGGGACAATGCCCAACTTATTAACTCTGATGATTTCATATCCTGCCTGCAAACTCATAACTATATTGAAAAAATAGTTTTGTTCAGAGCAGCCAAAGCCCACCAATATAACGAACAGAATGATTGGAGCAAGTTTTGTAAAGAGAGGGCATCTCAAAGCTGTGCATTCAAGCACCTCCTCGGGTCTGAGGAAACTAAGTCTACCTAGCTTACCAATAGTATATGATAAACTGGGACAAAACTCCTGGGCCTAGCCAGAAGTCATGTGTTTACAGAAACTGGTGGCAAACAGAGGTGCAGCTGTCCCTGTAAGCTATGTTGGCCATCATTTCAAATAAATTTAGAAATTGTCTGTTTTTTTAGCTTGCTTTAGACATGGCGGTGACCCAAAAACATTCTGAAGTAACATAACTTTATGAACTTATCAGTAACAATGATTTCCTGTGAGAGGAACTTCAGCAAGCTAAAGCTGATGAAAACATATGCACATTCTACAATGGGGCAAGAGCATCTTTCTAATTTGGTGATTTTGTCCATTGACCATGAACACTTACCAACAGTGACAAAGTGATCAATGAGTTTGCCTCTGCCAAAAGTCAGTGTCAAAATATGATTTTTGCTTTTCTCATTGAGTCTCTCATCTTTTCTATGTTTTTTACCACCAAATTCAGACAGTATTTAGGCTGCTTCCAACTCTGAAGGAAATAATTAATTCCTCATCCCTTAATTTCTGGAAAGGCACTTCAACTATTACTTTTTTCAACAAGTCAAACAAAGTAATGTAACACAGATTTTTCTGTGATTGCTGATCTGAAGGGTCTACTATAACACATCTTGCTGAATGTAAAGCACATTATTTTGTAGGTTCTGGAGTTAATTTTAAAAAGTGGTCAAATATATGCATTGAGGCACGAGTGATTTTTTTTTCTGATGGAGAGGGGGCTGTACAGCATATCCCACCCAGGATGCCAAAATTGCTAGTTACAGCTCTGCTGCAAAGGGCCTTGAAAGCAAAAGCATTCAGCTTATGCTTGAGGTGAAAAATAAAGCAGAATCAGAGGATGATATTGTCCACAGTGACAAACCACAATCATCTTTGTGACAACATTCCAACTGCATACAAACAAGGCAGGGCTGCATTTGCTGAGGAAAGAGGAAATGATACATCAGAAACTGAGATAATGAGAGTCTGGACATGAGATTTTGTTTTATGGATGGATAGAAAAGTCAGTATCTTAAAATCGGGGCATCAAATATATGTCCCATGGGCCACATTCAGTCCAATGGAGCCTCTCTGTTGGGCTACCAGAGGGTACCAAAGAAGTTGGGCCCTTTGGTTCTGTTGGGCATGGCCATCAGCAGTGAGCTTAGCTCACTGCTGCCAGACCCTGCACTCCTGCTGTCCCCACTGGACCCCTTTCTCCTGCCACCAGACCCTGCACTTCCTCCATCCCCGAACTCACTGAACCCTGTACTGCTCCCATCACTGCCATACTGTGCACCACTTCCGCTCCAACTACCGCTGGACCCTGCACTGTTCCTGTCCCCACCACTACCAGACCCTACACGGCCCTTGCTGGACCCTTAATTGTTCCCACTCCTGGACCCTGTGCAGCTGCTGCCACAGCAGCAGCCCTTGTGCCCCAGAATGGATCTGGCCCACAGGAAGCTCTGTAGCCCTGATCCACCTCAGGGCCCCAACTGAGGTTTGACACCTCTATCCTAGATATATTATACAGAAATAATTGATAAGAATTAATCATAACCTAGAATGAAAATGATGCCCTTATAGGCCCAAGTGACATGAAGGATAGTGGTATTATCCATTTTTATCAAGCAAGGGTAGCAAGGACTGGGAGGAAAAGACCAAAAGATTTATTATCCCAGTTGAGCTTGAGTTGCTCAACTCCATGCCATTCATGAAGCCATCATAAAATGAAATTCAAATAAGAAATATTAACACCCTATAAAAGGACTCTAGGTTGTCTACCAAAATAAGTAAAAACAGTAATGGCAACAGAACTTAGCTGCAGAAGGAGATATCATTCATCAGTAAATGACCTCAAGAACTCACCTCTAAATAAATTAAAACAATTTTACAAACTATTCCTGGAGGGGCACTAGTCTATTTTAGTGTATTGTGACAATAACTTGATGCTGGAATGTACTTTTCTTTGTTGTTAGTTAGTCAAGTGGTGTAATGTGAGTACAAATTTGCAAGTCAAACTTTAGAACTTCTTTATACTTTTTAGCTCAGCCTACTAAATTGTGCTAAAGATAAACTTGCTTTGCCTTCCCTGGGCTTTTTACTCAAGGTAGCTAACTTGTTTTTGTTGTTTGTTTTTTGCAATGAAGTCATGATCCATGTATTAAGAGCTTTCCAAAGCCAGAGCCCCACCACAACGCATGGTCTCCTTCACCATCCAAGCCAACTAATATTTATTGATATAATGGACAATGTACCTCCAGTTAACTAATAGTTGACAATATTGTCTCCAAATAACCATTGTTTAAAGGTTTCCAGGATTGCTTCAGGAGGATGCGTCACATTTTGTCTATAACTGAGACTGTCCTGTTCCCATTGCGATGCCCATAGAATGGTACCAAATGATGTTAGGCAGGCTGCTCTGTTTATATATGTGCATTATTGAAAAAAAAATATAGTCTTTATCAACCATGGGTAATTTATAGTAACATTATCTCATCTCCTATGTCAGCTGCACTCTTCTGTGACAATTTGTCTTAAAAGTTTATAATCATAGTACAGGAATAGTGACTGCCTTTTATTATCTATTTGAACCATGTCTATCACAATGGATCTTTGACCTGACTGGGGCAAGTAATGAACTCTTATGCAAATTCAAAGGGGATTCTCAGTTCCTCTAAGACACTGTCTATTTGGTTACAGGTCCCTACAGTGAAGTGCAATACAGTCACCAAAGCCCTCTACTGTTAGTTTGAATCAACCTTGAGGTTATCCCTAAAACTAGAGTGACCATACGTCCCAGCTTGGCTGGGACAGCCCCAGATTCCTTAGGCTGGTCCTGGCTGGTTGGTTAAAAGTACTGGGTTGGAGTCTGGTAGGGAGGTGGAGCAGCAGGCACTGCTACCACTGTGCAGGAGCAATAAATGTAGAGACCTTAGATATGGCATCTTAGATAAGATGACCATACGCTTCCTACCCTGCTTTCTATTTCTGCTGTCCATAAGTAGAGAAAAGCCTAGATGAAGAGACAAGTACTCTCTAGACCAATTCCTAGAATGGCTACATAAGGGAAACTGATGCATCTGATTACATCTATTACCACAACAAGCTCACCTTGGTGTGTGCTACCAAGTATAATGTAGATGAGCAATGGCAGCTCTCATGGTTCAGGCTAGTTGAGGACAACTTTAACAGTTGACCATATATATCACAGTAGACATACCCTAATTCACAGATGGCCAAACACTGGAGTATGACTGAAGAAAAGAATGATAAGCTGGAGTGAGACTGCTGCCAGTCTTACATGCCAGGAAAGAGGGTAAAAAGAAACAAGCTTTGCTAAGCAGAGACCTGGTACAATTTACTCTCTCTCCATAGCAGCTGCTTTGTAAATTCACTGTCCTTTGTAAATGCAATCAAAAGGAAAAAAAATAATACTAATAAAAGTTTTTTCTTCCCAGGAAATGAACCTGTACAGCTGTAGTGAAATAACTTAACTTCTATTGTTATAGCAATATGGGTGCAGAAACCCTATTCCAGAAAAGAAAGGATTTCATTCCTAATTACAGCGGAGTAAAAAATCCATACCCACATTAACACACAGAAATATACCTTCATAACTACAGAGATACATAGGTATAGAGAAATAATTGTAAGTTAATTTCCCAAAGTAGGAGGTTTAGGAAATTTTCCATTAGAAGGAGCAGAATGTTTCTAAAACATTTTGCTGTTAGGTGCATGCTCAAAAGGCCTGAATTCATCAATTGTAATATTTAATTTTTATAACCTGACAATATAATATCAATATTTTTATGAAAACACAAAATATTCTAAGAAGCACTGTGTTCTAAGTTTACAGGATTTAGCTATTAATAACAGTAACCCAAGGCAGCAATTCCTATATAAAGAAGAACCTGCCAAGTATCACTTTTAAAATGTACTTAGATAAAGGTATTTAAAATGCAGAACAATAAAATAATCCTGCAATAACAAAATGAATGAATAAGAAAGCAGAATAAAATAAAATAATACATACTTTGCCTATAACATTAACACTCTGGTATTCAGGAGGTACTTGAACCTGAAGAAAAGCTTTGTGGTTGGCAGCCTACTCCAAATTGAAATGGAACAAAGTAGAAGAATAGAAATGGAAGTATAAAAATAAAAAAGACAGACAGACATGACACAGTGAATAGAGAAATTATTAGTCAGAAAAAATGGAAGGTAAAAAATACATAGACAGCAAGTATACAAGCTCAAAATCCACAAAATTTTCAGAAATGAAACTAAAGTACCATGTTGGACACCAGGAAAGGAAGGTTTGAGAGCATATGTTTTATATTTTTTCATCAACATGCTTTCAAGAAAGTCTTATTCCCAGGCACTTGGTAGAATGAAGTCATAGAGTAGTAGGGCTGGAAGGGATCACCATAGGTCATCTGGCAGGAACATCCCTATCCCATACAACCAGAATCTAAACTCTGCATAAGACTACTCTCAACCCTGACACAACACAGACCTAACAGCCTAACCTGCTGCAGGTAAAGCAGAGAAACCATGTCAGCCAACATCCTGCTTCTATAAAATCTTGTTAATATACACTTAAAACAATACAGAGGAAGGCAAGAAAAACAACAGTCCATACCAATCTGACCACGGGGCCCTTTCTGACCCCAAATATGGTGATTGGTCTGACCCTGAGTGGACAAGCAAGACCCTCTAGCCAGGAGCCTCTGGCTTTGGTCCCAGCAGGAGAATCAGCACACCCCAGTTGAAGTCCACAGGCTTAGCTGTAGCCAAAACCCAATGCCTGACACACATAGCACAAAAACGGAGAAGGGAGGCAAGAAACCAACAAATGCAGAAGCATGGGAAATACCCACAATGGAATACAGACATAGCTATCAACTGGCTATCCAACCTACCCTTGAACACCTCCCATGGTGCAGGGTCCACAACTTCCCTAGGCAGTCTATTCCATTGTCTCATTATTCCCACAGTGAAGAAGTTTTTCCAGATAGACTTTCTACATTTACTTTGCTGCAATTTCAGGCCATTAGTTCGCACCCTCCTCTCTGCAGCAAGAGAGAAAAGGTGCTTTTTCCCCTCTTCTTTCTGGCAGCCATTCAAGTAATTTAAAGACTGCTGTCATGTCCCATCTTTTCTGCAAACTAAACATGCCCAGAGCCTTCAGCCTCTCCTCATATGGCTTGCCTTCCAAGCCCTTGATCATCTTTGTTGCCTACCTATGGGTCCTCTAACTTCTCCATATCCTTTTTAAAATGTGGAGTCCAGAACTGCACACAGTACTCCAGATAAGGTCTAACCAGTGCCAAGTAGAGAGGCACTATCACCTCCTGTGTCTTGCACTTAATGCATTCGCTTTTTGTGTGGCTGCATCACACTGAAGACTCATATTGAGTCTGTGATCTATCAAGACTCCCACATCCTTTTTCATTGATTCAGCCAGGTGTCCCCCATTCTGTATCTGTGTTTTTGATTTTCCTCCCAAGGCAGAGCACTTTGCATTTGTCCTCAGTGAACTTCATCCTGTTAGCTCTAGCTCAATTTTCCAATCTGTCGAGACCCTTCGGAATTGTCCTCACATCCTCCAATGTGTTCACAATCCTTCCCAGTTTTGTGTACATGAACAATGTTGCAATTACACAATTAACTATATGCAGCAAGTCAAACTGAATCAATATTTTCTTTGGAAAACTTAACTCTTATGTTTCCAGACAAATATTTTATATAAATATAAAACTTAAACTGCCTTAACATATTTTTTTTAATTTAATAGGTAAAAAGTTAGAATAAGAGGTATGTTATTGGCATATTAAATGCATATAAACAATTCTAGTCATATTTATTAGGTTACCCTTAATTTAATATTTTTCTCTTCAAAGATATCTACTTAAAAGGGTTGTTTTAAATGTATGTTCTTCCCTGGAGTTGTTTTAACGCTGTATTTCTACATTTAAAGAGTTCCTAATCCCATATAAAGCATCTTTTATTATGTGTTTTTCAAATATGTTTTCTGCTTCAGAAACATTTCTAAAAATACATTTTAAATTACTACAGTGTTTTACATATCACACTTGCAGTCAGGAAAAGCACATAAAAATATTACTCCTTTAAAATCTTTATTGATCAGATTATAACCGCTAACATTAGAATCATATACAACAAACTCATTTTCTGACTTTAATAGTCTCTGGACTCCACTGCAGTGTCATTAGGACTGCTGATTGAGATAGACTGCAAGACTCACATTATGTACTAGATCTAGCCCTAATTATTTAGCTTCCTTGAACATTCATTACTTCCAGGTAATAAATAAAACCTAACTTAAGTTATTATTGAAACTTTACACAGGTTTGTACTAATCACACAAAATATTTGCTTTACAACATATCAGTTGCTTACAGTTCAGCTACTAAGTGAAATCATGCCCTACTGAAGTCTATGGGAGATTTGTTTCCGACTTCACTGGCCAGAATTTACTTGGTAGAAGTTTTAAGGGTATTTTAATTTAAAGAGTATGCAAATCAAGAGAAAGACTCCACTGCAGTTTAGATCTGTACCGTAATAGATATTACCTATAGTAAAATAACCAACTTCATTTTATAACCATTTTGGTTAATATGTGTATTAATTTTCTTTAACAATCTTTGCCAAAAACCAAGTGGCAGATGGTTAATTTAGAAAACAATTTGAAGAAAAAATAATCAGATATCAGCTATTTTTCTTCCTTATACCCATGTTCTATTTTTATTTTTTATCTTAGTTATAATTGAGGATAGTCAGTCCTTGAACCACTAGGCTCACTACCACATTTGAATGATCCACATGGGCCAAACGATACATAGGATATACAAGTACTAAAGCTATTTTAGAAAGGACCATCTATCTGCCTCTCAATTCTAGCAGTTGTTTTTTAAAAAGCCTGCAATCAAAATCCTCTATTTCCTCTGTATTCTATTATTCTATACCTTTTTTTTATTATAAGCAGTACAAAAACTCTCAAATTTTGATTTAACAACTCAAAAAGACACAAAACAAGAAAGTGACAATTTCTTGCTCTTTTTTTTTAATAAAAATTTCCTTTTTTTATTTTTTACCCCCTCTAATTTTCATGTCCTGCTCAGGTTGCCTATCTGCAATCAGCCAGTTGTGATTTCGAAATGTGGTCTAATAAAGCCCAAATGGTGAGCTCTGCTCACTAAAGATAAATACATACTTACATTCCACAAATCCAGTATCAACACTTCAAGCATGCTCCCAAACTTTGCTTTCTCCATGGCAACCCAAGACTTGTTATTCGTAATTTATTTTATAAATAATTACTTTGGCAGAAACAATGGAGCTCTATATATACCATCTCCAAGTGAATACTGACTTTAGTTACAAACTAGGGCAATTCTGTCTTGGGATCTGAATTCCCAGTTGCATAATGAATCTCATAAATCATGCTTTAAATGTCTCAGAGGGGCTGTAAATTACCAATATGGAATTTTAATCTCTTGCTTTGTGGGAGTCATATAGAAGGTAATCTCCTCCCCATCTTATCTTGTCTCAATACATTTCATTGCTGACAGGCAGAAGCTGAATCCCCTGTTTATCACCCTTTTATCTACCCCCCTATCCCAATTTATTAAATCCATGCCATGGCCCTTACCAATGAGCTGCTCTGTGGTTTTCATATTCAGCTCAGCTGGCCACTGAGGTCAAGCCCCAAATAACTTGCTGAAATATTTTCAGTTAATTGTTTTCAGTTCCATGTTTAGCTTCCTCTCCATCCCCTCTTTCCCAAACTTTCAATTAGTATAATGATTTACATCTTTCATAAGGGGAATGCATTAATCACAATCCTTTTTAGCTTTATTTATTTAAATTTTGGAGGAAAATAATCACTGTAAAAGGAAATATTTGATCTCTACATCTTAAGGGGCTTCCACTACTCTTCTGCACTATAACTTTCCTTTTCCCTTTTAATAGAATTTGAGATTTCTAGGATAAATACCAAAGTTAAATACAGAAAAAAAAAAGTCCCCTGAGGCAAAAAATACAGATGCTTTAGCACTGCCATAAAAGAAAGTGATATGACAGGGATGACCCTGCTACTTTACATCAGGGTTGTCCAATCTACAGCATGGGTGCAAACAGTGAAACAGACAACCTCTGTGTGGCACAAACCAAATCAGGGAGAGGGCAGCAGCACAGAAAATCTTCAGTCTAGGTTAATGCTTTATGTCAATATCCGAGTGAAGGGGTAAATTGTAACTGTACTATTTCAGGACTGACCCCCAAAGCCTCAGTCACAATTCTTCTCTGCTCCTCTCCTGCACAGAGGGAGAATACAGGTAAGACATCCTTTGAAAGGATTTAGTTTATTTTTGCCTCTTTGTGTCTTTGTTCCAGATCTATGCAAATCCAAGAGTCTGTTCTCAGATTTATAGACTACAGTGTTCACTGGGAAGGACTGCTGATATAATGGGAACCATCATAAAACACATAACTTTATACAGAGTTACATCAGCCCTTATTTGTCCACAGCATAAGACAACAGATCTAATACGTTCAAATGCATTTTACCTTCGATTGGGTGTGTTCCGTTTTAGCAGGTATTAAGAACACAAAGAGCTTTGTTTTGAAAAATTAAGTTTTTGTATCCACAGGTCACAATAAAAACCCTGAATGTCTATGCATATATGTTTCCTAGAATCTTAAATGCACCACCGGGGAAAAGAAGTAAATTAGAAGCATGTTATCATATCTGTGCACCTAGAATACCATATGTACCGAAATCCAAGATGACTTCAAAGTTAAGGTGACGCCCCAATGATTAGGAATTCATAGTTTCATAGTTTCTAGGGTCGGAAGGGACCTCAGTAGATCATCTAGTCCGACCCCCTGCCATGGCAGGAAAGAATACTGGGGTCAAATGACCCCAGCAAGGTGTTCATCTAGCCTCCTCTTAAAAACCCCCAGGGTAGGAGCCTGCACCGCTTCTCTTGGAAGTTGGTTCCAGATCCTAGCCTCCCTGACCATGAAGTAGCACCTCCTGATATCCAGTCTAAATCTACCCTCTGCCAGCTTGCGACCATTATTCCTGGTCACTCCTGGCAGTGCTCGGGGGAACAGGGACTCCCCCAGTGCCTGCTGATCCCCCCTGACTAGTTTATAAGAGGCCACTAGATCCCCCCTCAGCCTTCTCTTTTGGAGGCTGAACAGGTTCAGGTCCCGTAGCCTCTCTTTGTAGGGCCTGCCCTGCTGCCCCCTGATCATGCAAGTGGCCCTTCTCTGGACCCTCTCCATGCTGTCAACATCCCTCTTGAAGTGTGGCGCCCAGAACTGGACGCAGTACTCCAGCTGCGGCCTGACCAGTGCCACATAGAGGGGGAGAATCACCTCCTTGGACCTGCTCGAGATGCATCTGTGGATCCATGACAAGGTACGGCTGGCCTTCCTGACTGCATCCCCACGCTGCCAGTCCATGTTCATCTTGGAGTCAACGATGACTCCAAGATCCTTTTCCGCCTCTGTGCTGACGAGGGGGGAGTTCCCCAACCTGTAGGTATGGTGCCAGTTGTTCCTCCCCAGGTGTATCACTGCACTTGTCTGTGTTGAATCCCATCTTATTCTCATCTGTCCACCCTTGTAACCTGTCTAGGTCTGATTGTAGTCTGTTGCTTCCTTCTAGCGTGCCCACGTCCCCCCACATCTTAGTGTCATCAGCAAATTTGAACAGGGTACTTTTCAACCCCTCATCCAAGTCACTGATGAAGCTGTTGAACAGTGTGGGCCTGAGGACTGAGCCCTGTGGAACCCCACTGCCCACGTCCTTCCAGGTTGAGAAGGACCCATCCACTACCACCCTCTGGGTGCAGCCCTCCAGCCAGTTGGCGACCCATTTGACTGTGTGGGTGTTGACACTGCAGTCCCCCAGGTTCTTGATGAGAACGGGGTGAGAGACAATGTCGAAAGCCTTCCGGAAGTCCAGGAAGACTATATCCACTGCTACCCCCGCATCTAATGACTTGGTGATCTGATCGTAAAAGGCCACCAGGTTGGTCTGACAGGACCTGCCACTGATGAACCCGTGTTGGTTTCCCCTAAGCATGCAGTCCCCTGCTGGCCCCTCGTAGATGTGTGCCAGAATAATTTTCTCAAACAGCTTGCCTACGATTGAGGTAAGACTAACTGGCCTATAGTTTCCTGGGTCCTCTTTCTTTCCCTTTTTGAAGATGGGAACCACGTTGGCCCTCTTCCAGTCCTCCGGCACCACACCAGAGCACGACATGAGTGCTCGTAAAGCCATGCCAGGGGTCCTGCAATGATCTCGGCCAATTCCTTTAGAACTCTAGGGTGGAGGTCATCCGGACCAGCTGATTTGAATACATCCAGTCCCTCCAGAAGTTCCGAAACTAGTTCCTCGCTAACCCGTGGCCCAGGTGTGCCTCCCCTGGGGCCTGAGGGGGACCCAGCAGGGAGGTAACTGTTCTGGTCCCTACTTAGGAAGACGGAGGCAAAGAAATCGTTAAACATGTTAGCTTTGTCATCTGGTGTGACGACCAAATTTCCCAACATGTCCTGCAGGGGCCCCACATTACCTGGAACCTTCTTTTTACCCCCTATGTATTTAAAGAAGGACTTCTTATTGTCCTTAATCTGGGAAGCTAGCCCTAATTTCATCTCTGCCTTGGCCTTCCTGACTGCCCCCCTACATCCCCAAGTGACTGCAGTATAGTCATCCCTGGTGATGTCCCCTTCTTTCCATTGGGTGTACGCCACCCTTTTAGCAAGGAGACATTCCTGGATGCTTTTGGTGAGCCATGGAGGCTTGTGTGCCCTCCTGCTCCCTTTGATCCTCGTTGGGATTACCTTCCTTTGGGCTTGGAGGATCGTCTCCTTAAGGAGCGACCACTCTCCTTGGCTCCCCTCCCCTCTGGGACCTCAGCACTTCCCCAACTATCCTCCTTAGCTTGTTGAAGTTTGCCCTCCTGAAATCTAGGGCTGCTGCCTTACTGCAGGCCTTTGCCATCTTGCGCTGGATGGTGAATTCCAGAATTGATACATGGAAAATTATAACTTTATTATAATTTTCCACATATACATTCTAATTTTTGGAGGGCCATCTTCAAAGCATACCTCTCACAGCTATAGCAGGCAAAGTAGCAGCAGGGGAGCAGGTAGACAAAACTTGCCCCCTTACCTCTCCCCTCCCCCCAATGTACATCCTATGCCTGTACCTGCCCCTCCTGCCTCTCTGCCATTTTTACCCCCCCCAACCTGTGCTTACCCCTCCATCACTGTCTATTCTCCCTCCAGTACCTAACCCCCCATTCCCTGTTCCTCCCATGCCCGCCACCTGACTCTTCCCTCAGACTTAGCTTCTACACTGATGCCAGCTCCAGCTCTGGGGTAGTCAGTAGTGATGGCTATGGCCCTGGCTGCCTACCCCAGGTTGGTACTCAAATCTAAGACGAGGTTTCCTGCCATAACCCCCATGTTGTTTGGCAAGTGAAAAATAAAAATGTACCTTGGGTTTGAGTAAATACGGTACATGCGTTGTGACAGCTCTTTCACAAACTTCCAGTGTCCCAGTTAAATCAAAAGCTATACTGTATATCTTCTTAAAAGGAAAAAAGAGGGAACACCTTCTGAAACAAAACCATGAACATCAGCAACATACTTTGGAAAGCAAGTCAGCATGATTTCCACTAATTTAAACCTAGGGAACTTGGACCTTTTTTGATCATATATATAACAATTCATGTATGACTTAGCAGTCCTTTTGTTAGAGTCACTTCAAATATGGCCTTGGGTTGAGTGAACGAGGATTTAATACTTACTGTGTTTTTCTGAGATACTATATCCTGTAAAACAAAGAAAACAACAAATATGTTAGCTAGATTTACTTAGATTGTCATTCTCAGTTAAAATTATTATATAGCGTTACAAATGTACCACTTGCTTTACAGAGTAAACCTCAGTTCCTGACTCAGTAACTTTCTCATCTAAAACAAAGACAAGAAATAACTCAACAGTTCAGATGAGGGGCACCACTTTGAGGATAAAAACCATCAGAAGAGCCCAAGGCATCCGCAAAACTGTTTTGCGAAGCAAGAGGCAGAACAGAAAGCCCTGGAAGTGGAGAACAAAGGCACAGAATTTGGTATGAGAAGAGACAGAGAGATTCACAGACAACTTAACAAGTTTAGAACATCAGGAGACTAACAAACTTTTATCAATGTTTTCTGGACAAAAAAAAAATTGGAGGGAGGAGGTGGCACTAGAAGTACAGACAACGAAAAGAAAGTTATAGTAAGATAAGAGAAAACCAAGACATATACAAACAGTTTAGCAGTGGGGACAGCAGGAAGAAAAAGCTGATGTTAAGAGAAGCCACAGCTGGTGGCAATGGAAAACTGACATCTGAAGGTGACCTGCTGTAGCAGGACAGACATGCTCATGTCTGGTGTCCAGAGCAATCAGACCATAGGTAGAAAAACTTGAAGTGTAATAATATTTATTGCCTTAGCATAAAATTAAATCATAAGCCTATAGAAAGCTTTTGTGGTGATACCTTTCTTATTTTCACTGTTCATAAGAAAAAAATATGTAAAAAAAGAAATGAATATTCCAATAGTAGAAGAATGGTAAATACTGACCTAAATCAAGTGAAACATGTCCTTAGTAGACAAGAAAGTCTAAATTTGTTTATGCTATACAGTAGAACTATTAGTAGAATTACCCAAAATATTAGTGTCACCATTATTTTCAATAACCATTTTTTTTCCAGGTAATCAAAAACCATTAAGGCAAAGTGGGCACTGCCTCCTCATCAACTTTCCCCTCCTTCCCTGAGAGGCCTGCTGTTCCTTTATAATAGATAGGGAGAAAAAATAACTTTGTGACAGAAGTAAGGACAATCAAAAACTACAGGCTTGTTTTCACATCTAGCAACATGAAAAAAAATCATTACCATATTATGGACTTAACCCTATGAGCATACCTATATGTCATGAATGCACCCATTTTATTCAAGAGTCAATGTGACTATTAAAAGATACTTTTGCATTAAAGTGCATTTGAAGTGACAGCCTTACTTTTAGAGACTGAGCTGTGTCTGCATCAGTGTCATGGTAGAGTATAACATTATTGGCCATGTCAAAACTTTCACGCACTCCAAGATGGTAGAAGAGTGATGGCTGCTTGGAAATATCACTCATATCCACAAATGCAACATCTGAAACAAGTGTTAAAATAAAAAAAAAAATTTTAAAAAAGCAAAATCAAAAAAAATAAAAATCAAGATTTTCATTTTCTTTCACAATATGCAAAATAAAATCCCACAAGACCCTGTAAAGTTATGCTATTTCCTCCAACTAAGTAAGGATTGAGTGTTTTGAAAACTGTACAAACCTGTTTGTGTTTCTGCTTTCACTATTACATGTCCCTGGAAAAGTAAGTGTAAGCCCAAAGCTGGGGCTCTGGCATAGGGCATGTCTAGCCCTCAGAGGGATTGAAGGGGCTCAACACTGGTTCTGGAAACCTCACTCAGCTGGGTAGTGGGGTCCCACTTCTGAGACTAGAAACTGTACCAAAGAATTGTGCCACAGAAGCTGGAACATACTAAAATACACAAAGCCTAAAGCATGTAGGTCCATTAGGTGAGGTATAAAACACAGCAGCCTGGTGACTGTGCCATAGAGGGAACTTTAACAGGATTGTGTATTGCAATAGTGAATTCCAGGAAATGGATCTTTTTTCCATACTGAATCTGGGTAAAAAGTATGTCACATTTACTCCCTGAACTCTATGCCATTAAACCCAAAGATCTCAAGAGCCTGCCCTAGTCAATGACATCATCCGTTCCTTGATTTGCTTCAAAAATCGTAGAATGTAGGCACAAAAATCCTTTGTACCCACAGCCAAAATCATTTTGAAGTGAGGGCCTTACTTTTAGAGACTGAGCAGTGTCAACATCACTGTCATGGTACAGGATCATGGTCCCAAACTTTAAGCTCATTCACTGAGCCCTTTTGCAGCTTACAGTGAATTCCATGTTTGCTTCAGAATTCACCTTCCGTCACAGAAAACAGGCTGTGTTGATGTATTACAAATGTGTACAACACTTCAACACCACATTTGAGCACAAATGGCATATAACAAGAGAAGTTTAGAAAATATGACAATGGGTCTACATATAAATCATTCACAGAACTTCTCAAAATTTGAACTGTGGGTTTTGTGCCTATGTGAAGAGTGTGTGTGCTCAAGCACAAGGCTGTGAAATCAAATCACAATCCTGATGAGAGAATTTAGACAATGGATTACTGCATCACATAGATAATACATTTTACAATATGACATGGATGATGATGCATAACATAGTTTATTAATACAGTTCTATTTTCAGATTCACAATTCATCATTACACAAATCATATTCTATAACTCATATTTGTTTTCCATCACCAGCATGTTATGTGTTGATGTATGAAACAGCAAAAATTCAGTCTGATACTTAGAATGGTTCTAATCTGGAGTAAAACAAAACACCTGCCTTGCAAGTGGCCATTATTCATTCACCACTATATATTCATTATTGCTGCTATCATTGGTAAAAGAGGAGTTTTACTTTCTGTTTAGAGTTAAACACCCTTCATTTTCTGGGCTTTCATTATCTCCTTCTCCAAAAGAGGATTTTTTAAAGAGAGATATAGTAAGCAAATTAGAGTCACAGGATCACAAGAAAGTAAGGCTGAAAGGGCCCTCATGAGACTCAGTCTATCCCTGGCTCAAGGTAAGATCAGAGTTTGAAATATGGGGGAACTATGGGGGGCTGAACCCCCCCATAAGAGATGAGAGCCCCCCCCATAAGTCGCCGGCCTTCCCCATCCCTTTCTAAGCAGCTCAGGCAGTGGCAGCTCTTTCCACCTGCCACTGCTGCAGACCCCTCCTCTCCCCTTCCTACAAGTCTAATTCAAACCCTGGGTAGGATCAACCCTGAATAAAACATCCCAGCCAGGTGTTTGTCTACCCTGCTCTGGAAAATTTCTGGTAATGGAGATTCCCTCTAGGCAGCCTTTTCCAATACTTAACCAACCCCATAACCAGAAATTGCCTTTCGGGTATTTGAAGACTTATCAAATCCCACCTCACTAGTCTTTTCCTGACTCGGTGAATAAATAACCCTTGTTCTTTCAGCCTTTTCTTATGTGTTATACTTCTGGACATCAGGCCTCTAATCATTTCTGTTGCTCTCCACTGGGCTCTGGAATCTGTTCACATCTAAGTATAGACCCAAAATTGGAAATAGTACTCCAGGTAAGGCCTTGCCAGCACCAAACAGAGCAGAAAAACCACTTCCTTGATTTCCAAACAATATTCCTGTTAATACAACGCAGTTGGCTGCTGCGTTCTTTTACAAGAGCACACTGCCAGTTCGTATTCAGCTTATGGTCCATTATAACAATTACATACAAACCAAGTTGGCTTATTGCATACAAAATATTTATTTAACAAGATAATCAGCCTTGTTATATAGTCAGGAATTCCTGGGTTTTTTTAATTATTCTTTTAGATACCACATACAGTGCTAGTATTATTCAACACCAAAGTGAGTTAAAGATACAGGGCCCTGAGGCTCTTCACATACATATATATAACAGTGTAAAATCAGGAGTTCTTTCATGGAAGGCAATGGGTTCAATTGATCCAGGTGTGGGAGAAAATATTCATTTATTCATCTGGGGCAGCTTAAGATATTTTTGGCTATTCCAAAAGGACAATGGGACATTCAGACAGAAGCAAAACAAGTTAAAATGGTGTGAAAAGTTTGCAAGATCAAAACCATATGCAATAACTTTTTGATTTCTCTCTGAATTTCCTGCTTGCCATTGTTTAATCATGTGTCAAATTCTTCTTCAACCTGCTACTGAGGACATGGTTCAGTTATTTTCATTTAGTTCTGGAGGTGCACACTGAAGAAGTGCAGCTAAGCATTGTGGTATGAATGTGAACCTAGACTGTGCACTATTTAGTTCTTTGTAGACTGTTATGAAATGTATTTGGTCAACCCTCATTCTATATTGAAGTCTTTTTTATGTGGAAAAAAGGATAATGCTAAGATGAATATATTAACAACTGGCAGGAAAGGTGACAATGGTATGACATGAACAAACAGAAAGAAGTGAATCATAGGATCACTTAAACTTGTACTGACAAATGTCAGCAATAAATGCTAAACAAAACCTCTCTGAATTTTACTTCTTCCCTTTTTGTCCTAGAAAGAAAAAACCTGTTCAGTGGCATGTGTTGCTCAACACTGCTGCCAATGAGAACTCAGTTTTAACACTGGAATTTAAATGTATTTCAATGATATCATAATGCCAAGTTCAACTGTTTTCTCATTGCCTATAGCTTCATGGATGATCCCAGCACCCCCCAAGAGAAGTCTCATCTCAACTGCTGTACACTATCCTAACATTTTACAATTAAAGTTAATATATCAGGTAGCCAGAAATGCAGGACCTTGTATTTCAACTGAGGGTCAAGTGTTGTCACAAACTGGCAAGTATTACTTACTATATATCCTGATACCATTGGGGAATCCCAAAGCTGTAGGAGCATTCTTGTGAGACAGGACATATGGGTATGGAGCAATACCAGCTAATATTTCCTTCTGGCTTCCCACTCTTCATGATAAGCCAGTTTATCCATTAAATGTGTTGCTACGGCCTCTGTATCCAAACTTAAGGTAAACCTCTTCTATCATTGACATGAACTATACTTTGAAGGCATGGACCAAGGGTTCCCATAAGCTAATACCAACTTTGATAATATCTCTGTAAGAAGGTGGACCATACTTATGTTTCTGTTTTATAAACCCAAGAAAAGGCATAGGCCAATAACAACAGATTTTAAGTATTTAACTATATCGCATTTAATGTAAAATTGCACATTTACAGTTTCAACAGAAAATTTTTCAAACTTCAAAGTACACCACATAAAAATATGCCTAGTGTATCCATCTGAGGGAAGACAGTTCATTTAATCTGATCCCAGACCAAACCTGATTACTTCAAAATGCTTCTCTGTTAGGAAACTTCAAAGTTGATTTGCAATCTTTCTTTGAAGCAATTGGGTATTTACTTGCTTAAACTTTTGTTCATTGCAAGACAACTATTTCAGATACATAATTTATACTGCATTGAAGTATTATAAATAAAGTTAATATTGATCACATTTTTGTGTTGGTACAGTACATCTTATGTACAATTGGTTATGTGACATTTTAATAGAGAGCATGTCTTGGAGACTAGATAAGCTATTATAAGAAACTGTGAGTGTTGCAACAAGGAAAGGAGAACAAGCAACTCAAATCTGTACATAACCAGAGCACAATGTATACAAACAAGCAACCTCCCAGGCTTGCACTACTCTCAGGTTTTGAGGGAGGTGGCATACGTGACAATTGAAGCAATGGTGGTAATCACAAAATACCATTGTTCAGTACAGTTCATATCCCAATGCACAGCAAAGTACTTTGAACTATATATCTTCCGTGAAGTTTTGAACTCAAGCTATTGTTATACCATCAGCACTGTCAACACTGTCATAAATATCATACTATTTGATGTTTCAATAAAGTCCCAGCTCTTGGAGTCATATGAACCTGTTTCCTCTCCCATAAAATGTCTGGATTTTTAGGTCATTTTTATGCCCAACTTTTGAAACTATATGAGTGTCTGTGAGATTAGAATTAATCCTACTCAGCCAACTAAAGCAAAACAAACCTAACAAGATGTTTTGTTTGCTGATAAACATATAATCATATTTAAATAAAGTGGGATAGGGATTTTCAAAAACACTCAGCATTGACCTACCTTGAGGTCAATTGCTTAGGAGTTGACCTGTCCCCTTACCATCTATACATTGAGAATAAGTGCCTCTGCATGGTTTCATAAAATAATAAAAATTAAAGTAATCTGTAGTAGATTTTAGGAATTAGTTTAATGCAGTTTAAGAGAACAGGTTGTTCTCACAACTTGCAATCAGGTTTTATACAAAAGTAATAGCTGACAAAAATAAAATGCTTTATTGTATACACTTGGAGATCCATGTTCAATACGCCATTCCAAACTTGCACTTCCCAGATCAACAAAAGATGCCAGCAACAAACACAGCCATCATAAATTGGAGTTGTCTTTCTTCAACTATATTCCTCTGGGAATTCTGTCTAGTCCTCAGCTGAAAGACATTATCAAGAATGCAGGATTTACAGGGTGCATCTACATGAGGTGTTTACTGCAGTTGCCCAATCAGCTCTGCAGTAAAGTCTCAGCATCTGTATGTGCAGCCCTATGAAGCTACAGTAAAGTAATAAATGTCACTGTAGGCTAGTACATGTAAACAAGTACTATCCTGCAACAGCATTATTTAATGCGCCACATTGCATATATAGATGCTGACGGGGCAGCTGGCACACGAGTGTGCTTTAGTACAGATGCTGAGCCTGGCCAGAGCACATAACCAGGCCAGAGCAGCTCCAAGCTAGCAGGCTTACCCCACAGAACCCCTGCCAGCTGACCCACATGTGTAAATGCAGCACCTGGGAGCAATAAACTGGTATGAACTGCACCAGAGTTTATTCAATCACATTAACAGCACATGTAGATGCACCCACTGAGAAGAAGAGTTAAACGTAGGAGTTGGGCATTAATTCTCGGTACCTTCAAGAAAATGAGAGATTCATTATTATAGAGAGATGACAGGGAAGGGAATGTATAAAATTGTTTTATTTGCTTTATTAAAAATGACCCAAATTGAAGGTTGAAGAAAACTTTAGAGGCCTTGAGAATGGGCAAAACATGTTTTAAGGAGGATTATTTTGGGCAGTCAAGGAAGGAAGGTGGATTCTGGCTTGGAATATTATCCACACCCATTAAAATGACTTTGCTTTACTTTATGTAAACTCAGATATAGTTCCTTCTGCCAGCCCTGATGGATTAATTAAATTCTTTATGAGTTTTAAATAGTTCAAAAAAAACCCAATCCCACTCTTTGACTTTTTATAGATGTTCTTTCTTTATTTATGTGCACATTCTAAACAGCTACTGACTTCCCAGATCTAAAAAGGTATAGTCACTATAACATAGCAACTGCTGCATAAACTGAATTCTGTTGTTTCATTAAGTTAAAAAGATAAAAATATGCACAACTTATATGTCTCTACTTTTTCTACTTAGGATTCATGTGTCACTGAATCATTTTGCCATAAGCTATATATTGCACATCAGGAGACCCCAGATCTGCTTATAGCTCATCAGCACCTACAGCAAGGGAAAATCTACAGACATACCTCGGAGATATTGCGGGTTCGGTTCCAGACCACTGCAATAAAGCAAATATCGCAATAAAGCGAGTCACACGAATTTTTTGGTTGCCCAGTGCATATAAAAGTTATGTTTACACTATACTGTAGTCTATTAAGTGTGCAATAGCATTATGTCTAAAAAAAAAATGTGCATACCTTAATTAAAAAATACTTTATTGCTAAAAAATGCGAAGTGAGCAAATGCTGTTGGAAAAATGGTGCCGATAGACTTGCTCGACGCAGGTTTGCCACAAACCTTCAATTTGTAAAAAACGCAATATCTGCGAAGCGCAATAAAACGAGGTATGCCTGTATTCCTAAATGGATATTTACTGAAGTTACTCCAAAAACTAGTATCATCATCAAAACATTCCTTAGTGAATAAAGGAAGGAGACAAGTCTGAGATGAATACTTCTCTTTTCATCAAGCTCTGCTCAGAAAAACAATCTAATATTCTTTCCTGTAAATTTCATAGATTTCATAGACATTAGGGCTGGAAGGGACCTTGGGAGATCATTGAGTCCAGCCCCCTGCCCAAAGGGCAGGAAGTCAGCTGGGGTCATAGGATCCCAGCAAGATAAGCATCCAATTTACTCTTGAAGGTGTTCAGTGTAGGTGCTTGAACCACCTCCGCTGGCAGACTGTTCCAGACCTTGGGGGCTCGGACAGTAAAGAAATTCTTCCTTATGTCCAGCCTGAAACAGTCTTGCAGGAGTTTGTGACCGTTCGACCTCGTCATCCCTTGGGGCGCTCTGGTGAACAAACGTTCCCCCAGATCCTGGTGGTCACCTCTGATAAACTTGTAGGTGGCCATCAGATCACCCCTGAGCCTACGCTTTTCCAGGCTAAAGAGTCCCACGGCTCTCAGCCTGTCATCGTAAGATCTGTTTTCCTGACCTCTGATCATGCGCGTGGCTCTCCTCTGGACTCTCTCAAGCTTCTCCACATCCTTTTTGAATTGTGGAGCCCAAAACTGGACGCAGTACTCCAGCTGCGGCCTCACCAAGGCCGAGTACAAGGGGAGAATGACGTTCCGGGATTTGCTCGAGAAGCATCTATGGATGCAAGCCAGCATTTTGGTCGCTTTATTAGCTGCAGCATCGCATTGCAGGCTCATGTTCATCTTGTGGTCAATGATGACCCCCAAGTCTCTTTCTTCTGCAGTGCTATCCAACGTAGCACTGCCAAGCCTATAAGGATGCTGCAGGTTTTTCCTTCCAAGGTGGAGAACCTTGCATTTTTCGGTGTTAAACACCATCAGGTTCTCATCCGCCCATTTGCTGATCTTGTCCAGGTCAGCTTGGATCACCCGCCAATCTTCTGGCGTGGATGCTTTGCCCCAAAGTTTGGTGTCATCGGCGAACTTGGCCAGTCCACTCCTGACTCCAATGTCCACATCGTTAATGAAGATGTTGAACAGGATGGGTCCCAGGACAGAGCCTTGAGGGACCCCACTGGTCACAGGGCACCACAATGGAGTGACTGCCATCGATTACAACCCTCTGGGTCCAACCACGGAGCCAGTTTAGGTATCCATTCAGGTAAGTGCAATGCTGCTGCTATTTTTATATGCTATGTTCGCTGGGGACAAAGAACTCTTGTTTGAGGGACCCAGCTGTGAAACAAAACTTCAGGAAGTAATCGGGTGCCCCAGATTTTAGCCATCCTAGGTAATACTGGAAAACTTCCTCTTAAAAAAAGAAAAGGCTTTCCATTGTAAGAGCAACACTCAATGCCAGTATCCCCTTCTACATCTAAACCCTCTCAAAATAAATCAAAGTGAATGAAATAAAATTAAAGGAAAAAAGCAACACACAAAAAATAAACAAAATTGTTATACCCTTAACTAGTATATCCTTCTATTCCTAATCCCAGAAAGAGAAAAGTGAGAGAATGCACAAGGTTTATTAGACTTCCATTACTGCTTTTGCTTCAACATGTAATAGAGGCAATATAAAACTATAGTGATGGACATAATATAAACCCTCAATGGAAATTATTACTTTACTAAATTAAACATATTGTAAATACTTCTTATTTGTTTTCCTATTATTTTTCACTTGAAATCTTTCAAGTTTTATTCCTAGGAGTCGATCCTAAAATCAGCATTTATACCAGTGGTCCTCAACTTTTTAAACTTGAGGCACCCCTCTTTAAGACTTGAAATACCCCAGGAAAAATGCCAGCTTTTAATTTTCACTTGCTTTTTGACTACAGAAAAATAAGATAGAGCAATTGCAAAGAACTCAGAAAGACCACAACAGGTCAGAATAGTTTCAACATGATGGATTCCTATTTTAAATCTCTCAGTTTGTCAGGTAAATGTTTGTACTCCTAAGTGCTAACTTTGCCTAGCACACCACAGTACTTTTGAAAGGATCTCACAGCACCCTGGTTGTTTATCTTATGTATAAATTGGTGATTCTCAAACACTTAAACTATTACAATTTGAACTTAATCAATGTGCTAACATTACAGAATAGGAGAGAGTTTTAGAATATATTCCTCGAAAATATATTCAGATGCTGCTGCACATAATTCCCTACTACACAAAGGGTATTATAACTTATCAAGCATTTGGCATAGTTAGGAAAAAATAAATGGTGCCAAAGCCTTCTAAAAAGTGGTATTATGAAATAAGGTAAACAAGCTAAAATTGTATCATTTCACAAAAATAATAAATATAGCATTTGGAAAAGCTGTAACATTAACCTTAATTGGAAAAGTAGCACATTCTGTAAATATTTTGAATGTGCCTGTAAATATCTGTATTTTCCCTTAAGGGAAAGACAATAACGTTCTACTCATCCTACCACAACACATTCTCCTTTCTACTTATTTAAAAGTAATACATTAAGTAAAACAAGAGCATTGCTTCAGTTTGTGTCTATATTTTTTTAAAAACTATATTTTCATCTATGTGATATTTTCTGACTCTAAGAACTCAGGCCAATGAGAGGCAAAGCACTGCTCAACCTGGTACTGGCAACCAGGGACGACCTAATCAGCGACCTAATGATTGAAGGGAAGTTGGGTAACAGTGATCATGAGCTGATCACCTTCACCATCAGCCATAAAGCTGGCAAGTCAGTCAGCAATACAGAAGTCCTTGACTTCAGGAAAGCTGACTTTGACAAGCTCAGGAGGCTTGTCAGTGAGGCCCTAAGGGACCATGACCCTAAGGGGAGGGGAGCTCAGGAAGAGTGGTTGCTCCTCAAGGGAGCGATCCTTGATGAACAAGCTAATGCTATTCTGTCTCAGAGGAAAAGCAGCAAAAGGGCACAGCAGCCCCCCCGGCTCTCCAGGGAACTAGTAGACCTCCTGAGGCAAAAAAGAAAGACCTACAAAGGATGGAATCCACCTCCAAGAAGGAATATTCCGCAGTGGTCTGGTCCTGCAGGAAGTGAGCCAGGAAAGCCAAGGCTGCACCGGAACTCCAACTAGCTACAAGTATCAAGGACAATAAAAAAGTCCTTTTTTAGATATGTGAGGAACTGGAGGAAAAGCAAGGGCAACACTGGACCTCTGCTAAACCAGATGGGACAACTGACAACTGATGCCCAGGAAAAAGCCAACCTACTAAATGGGTACTTTGCATCGGTCTTTCATCAGTCCCACAGGACGCCCCTGCCCACTACGAGATAGGGGGGCCTGGGTGAGGGAGGCCTGGGTGAGGAAGATTCCCTGCCTTCCATCAATGCTGATCATGTGAAGAAACACCTTGAAAGGCTGGACACCTTCAAGTCAGCTGGCCCTGACAATCTACACCCCAGGCTACTCAGGGAGCTGCTAGCATCATAGCTCGGCCCCTGGCACAGATATTCGAGAACTCCTGGTGCTCTGGTGAAATGCCTGAAGATTGGAAAAAGGCCAATGTGATGCCTATCTTCAAGAAAGGGAAGAAAGTGGATCTGGCAAACTATAGGCCCATCAGCCTGACCTCTATCCCGGGGAAGATCTTAGAAAAGATTATTAGAGGCCATTCTCAACAGACTGGCCAATGTCAACTTCCTGAGGGATAGCCAGCATGGGTTTGTTGTGGGTAGATCTTGCTTGACCAATCTTATCTCCTTCTACAACCAGGTGACCAATCACCTGGACAAGGGAAAGGAGATTGATGTCATATATTTTGACTTCAAAAAAGCCTTCAATCTGGTATCCCATGATCACCTCTTGGCGAAACTGGCCAGCTATGGCCTTGCGTCCATCACAATCTACTGGCTGGGGAATTGACTCTGTGGCCAGACCCAGAGGGTGGTGGTTGACGGAAGTCAATCATCACAGTGCCCTGTGACCAGTGGGGTCCCCCAAGGCTCTGTATTGTTCAAAATCTTCATTAATGATGCGGATATTGGAGTCAGAAGCAGACTGGCCAACTTCGCCAATGATACCAAACTCTGGGGTATAGGATCCACACCTGAGGACAGGAAGGCAATCCAGGCAGACCTTGACAGGCTCAAGAAATGGGCAGAAGAGAACCTGATGGTTTTTAAAAACTGAAAAATGCAAGGTTCTCCACCTTGGAAGGAAAAACCTGCAGGATCTTTATAGGCTCGGCAGTGCTACGCTGGTTAGCACTACAGATGAAAGGGACTTGGGGGTCATGATTGACCACAAGATGAACATGAGCCTTCAATGTGATGCTGCGGCCAGTAAACCAAGCAAAACGCTGGCTTGCATCCATAGATGCTTCTCAAGCAAATCCCGGAACATCATTCTCCCCTTGTACCCAGCCTTGGTACTGGAGCTGGAGCTTGGAGCTGGAGTACTGCATACAGTTTTGGACTCCTCAATTCAAAAACGATGTGGAGAAGCTTGAGAGAGTGTAGAGAAGAGCCATGCAATGATCAGAGGTCAGGAAAACAGACCTTACGATGACAGACTGAGAGTTATGGGACCCTAGCCTGGAAAAGCACAGGCTCAGGGGCAATCTGATGGCCACCCATAAGTTTATCAGTGGTGTTCACCAGGATCTGGGGGGATGATTGCTCACCAGAGTGCCCCAAGGGATGACAAGGTCGGATGGTTATAAACTTCAGCAAGACTGTTTCAGGCCAAACATAAGGAATAATTTCTTCACTGTCCGAGCCCCCAAGGTCTGGAATAGCCTGCCACCAGAGGTGATTCATGCACCTACATTGAATGCCTTCAAGTGAAATTTGGATGCTTATCTTACTGGGATCCTATGACCCCAGCTGACTGTCTCCTGCCCCTTGGGCAGGGGGCTGGACTCGATGATCTTCTAAGGTCCCTTCCAGCCCTAATGTCTATGAAGTGTATGAAATCTATTAAACTAAAGTTCTCTCACAAGATGTTGACCAACACCAACTGGGAATTCCATTTCAAGTTTTCTATGGTACTATTGGCTCAAAACCAGAATTGCAATAAATATCTCTTCCCCAGATACAGATCTATAAACTATTAAGTTAATGCACCTCAGCATTTGGAACCAAAGCATGAACTAAAGGTGAAGACAGGCATAACACTTGTCGTATTCCAAGGATGTCACCGATTGGGAACTGGTTCACAACCATCCCCGGATAGAAGTGCCCTTGGGCATGTCTACATGTGCAATTAATTCAGAGCAATAAACTCCGGGGGGGGGCACTGTGCTTATATGTGCACCTGGGACCGCAGCACACTGAAGCAGGTCAGAGCAGCCCCCGCTGGCAGGAAGTCTGGGGGGAGTCAGCCTGCCAGACCGGGGCTGCTCCAACCTGGCTCAAGTGCTGCTGAGGGGCTGACTGGATCACACGGGAACTCCAGTATGAAGCTAGCTGGCAAGCAGCCCCTGCACTGAAATACCCTCATGCCCCAACCAGCCAGGTCAGCATATACACATGTGCTGCAAAGTAAAAACCTCCACAGGAGGAAAATCTGTATTTTCTGATACTACCTGGCTGTAGAGCTTATTAGTTACTCCAGCCTAATAGCTCTGCACATGTAGACACCAAGACATTAACTGCAGAGTTAATTAGTCTACTCCACAGTAAACATCTCATGTAAATGAGCTTCTTATATACACTGCTAAGGGTCCAAAATAAAACCCTCCTTCACCATTTAGGAATTGCACTTCCCCAAAACGGCACCAGGGGATGATAGAGTACCCAATGTCTTCCAGTACTGGGGAGCATGTGTAGGTCCCTACATGTGGTTCCAAGGGGCTGCATGCCTTAGATCCCCCCTCTTCCCCCAATCTCCACAGCTTTTGAATCCCTGCCTGGAAACTCATGTTGTCAATGCACCTCCCTGACAGAGACCCTGCACTTCAGGGTGTCAGGTTCATTTGGGGTGAGGAGGAGGCAAGCCACACAGAAATCCCTCAACATCTGGCAACCTCTCCACTTCTCCCCCTCACCTAAGCAGATCTGGACAATGCCTGCACTTAGCTTTCACTCCTCCTCTGACTATAGAAAGATCATCGAGCAATTCTTTTTCTGCAAAGAACTTAGACTACAACAAGTCAGAAGGGGTTTTAATACTATGGATTCCAACTCAAAATCTCCCGAGTTTATCCTGTGAATTGTGTGTAGGTGTTTCCACCCCCAACGGTGTTAATACAGCACCCTTCAAAGAATCTCATGATACTGGTTGAAAAAAATAAAAAAATAAAATCACTATTTTAGTTAACAGACATTCTGACTAGCTGAAAGTTAAATAGGAATGAACTGCAGCCATGCAGCAAGCACAGCAGAGCAATCTGGACTGGTAGAACAAAAGCAGGTATAATTACAGAGGCATCGACTTGGGAACCTCTTACATAGGAAGTAATGTGTATCCCCAGAAACAGCCTAGTCTAGTGATTCTAAACCAGGGTGCTATAGAACCCTGGGGATGCCATGAGATCCTTTTAAGGGTGCTGTGGGGTTGAAAAAAAATGCACCAAAAATAAGATCACTTATTTAGTTGGCCAAAGGTGGATTTCAGATGCATATTTTAGGCAATCAAATTTGAAAATATTAGTCCAAGACTTCTTTATGAACCTACCTCAATTGTGGCTAAACAAATGGTTTTTCATGGCCCGCTTGCAACGTACAGAGCCAGTTCCACAGGAATTTTGCAGCAGTCTGTCCCTCGGCACCGACTGACACAGATGCATGGGTAGGAAGAGGGACAAGGGGGAAGCCACCATCTTGGTTGCCAACTGCCCTTCATGCCATGCCTCCCCACCCTTTGGTGCTGATTGGCGGACAGGCCCTGGGATGAGGGGGCAACCACCATATTGTCTGCTGCCCTTTGTGCCACACTGCCTGCCAGCACCTTCTCCTCCTGGAAACAAGGACCATTGGCTGCTAGTGGGGAGCCAGCATTTTATTTGTATTAAGTTTTTATTTTTGTTGATTTCTGCAAATTAAGTAGGTCCCTCTTTATGAAACTACATCACCAATTCTTACTCATATCCATGATAATATACACTGGATAGTTTGCAAAACAAATAACATACAAGCAAAACATTAGGACTGGTAAAACTGGCAAATAATTTTCCATCCCTTATACCTATAATTCTGTATAAGCACCGCCCCCATACAGTAAACTTCAACACAAAGTTAAAAAGTTATCCAATTATTACACCTTCTAAATATATACTAGCATTATGGTGTACAGTTACAATTGTACCCAAACATCACATCTGCTGTTCATCTTGTAGTATGGAGAACACAGATAAAAATAGAACTACGTCATATACCTCATGATTCACTGGCATCTATTGTCTCATTAGAAACTGGTATCTGAAACTTCACTTTTTAGATCTTAGGACTGAAAACCAATATGGCATATTTAATAATTTAAAATACAAAATGGAATATTCTGAAACCAGCATCATCATTCCACTCCAAAAATTATCACCTGAAAAATTATAAAGTAAGCAAAGATTGATAGAAAAAGATTAACAGTGACAATCTGAAGCATTCACAGAAAAAAGAGAGAAATTATGAAATTTTTAAACAATTTTTTGGATTATTTTTATTTGCCTTCTAGTTTGTCTCATCAGAGGAAACTTGCTTCAGATTTACAATTTTTTCTTTACCCCCCTGAGAACCAGATGAAAAAATTTCTAATGAAAAATTAGAATTTTCTTCAGATCCTTGTATTCTAGCAATTAGTGCATTAAGAAAAAAGCCTGCCTATACATATGCTTGTTTGTGTTCCAATTAGAAAGCACTGGATTGAGTCTGCTCCACATTCTAATTAGAATGCTCCAGCATTGCCTCACTGTCGTGTACATTAAGCCCCCACACATTTTAAAATGGCCACAGGAGCATTTTATCTAGACCTTGTCAAATGACATTTAGATGAAGCATCCCACAGCCATTTTTAAATGTACAAGGACTTAATACATGCAACAGTGAGCCATTTTAATTACAGCAACTGTCTGGGAACTGCTCTAATAAAAACACCCCCAAAATGTCCATTATCCTGAGACTGACAATAAAATTATGAGATTCTAGAATATTAGGACATGCAAGAAAAAGAGCTGCCATACAAAAATGAAATGTTACCGTATTTTCTCATGTACAACAGAAATCTGAAATCTCCCCTGAAATCTGCCCCCCAAAGCTGGTGTGCATGTATTCAGCAGGAAAACTGATTTCCTGCCTGGAGTTAGAAGTATCCTGGTTTGATTCCTGCTCTAAACTGTGGTAATACTGTTCAGACAGCAGAGATAGTCAATTGACTTAATGGCTCATTGTTCTTAAGGCTACAGCCTGACTTATACCAGCTCCTGCGTGTCCTCACTGCAAGCTGGGCACACGGGGAGTGGACACATGCCACAGCACTGATTGCAGGGGACAGGGATGGGCTTGAAGCTCGGCTGGTGCAGCCCCAGCCCCTGAGAGTGATGCTGCCTGGGCCACGCCAACCGATCACCAAGAGATGGAGCTGCACCAGCTGAGCTCAGAGCCTGGGTCTGTCCACTGTGAACGGTGCTGCGAAGCGCTGCGCCGAGCCCAGCCCCAGCCCCTACAAGCGGTGCCAGGCTTGACGCTTGGCTGCTGCAGCTGGGCTCAGTACTCAGCAGTGCTGCTTGCAGGGGATGGGGCTTGGCTTGGCACTCCACTGGTGCGACCCAGGCAGTACCACTCACAGGGAATGGGGCTACACCAGCTGAGCCCAGCCGCATCCCCTGTGAGCAGCACTAGGCTCAGCGCTTGGCTGGCATGCCTCCATCCCCAGCGAGCAGTTTGGCCTGGGCCATGCCAGCTGAGCACAAAGCCCAGCACTCCTCACAGGGGACAGGGCTGGGATCTGCTCAGCAGCACCACTCGCAGCAGACAGTGCCAGGCCCACCCCCCATCCCCTGCGAGTGGCACATCTTAGCCCGCACCAGCCAAGCGCTGAGCCCAGCAGTGCTCACAGGGGACAGTGATATGGTGTGTAAGTGGAGGTTGAATTTTAAGAGTTAAAAACTGGACTTCAAAACTCAACTTATACACTGTAAAATATGGTATATATTAAATCTGTATGTGAGAAAATACAGCCTATGATAAGTATTTCTCTACTGATCCCTTAAAAATTAACAGTGGTTTCCAGTTTGAGATATCTGTTTGTGTTCCTGTCATGTAACACTCATGTAAACAGTCACAACTGAAGACTGGGTTAAAGCAAATATATTTTTCTCTAATGTACTCAAATCAAGAAAAATATCAATTTGCCACAGATCTGTGAAAAAGGATGTACAATAGTTGGTGAATGGAGAACAGTAATACAGATAGCATAGAACCTTTGAATCCAGCTTTAGACCTTCTTTCAAGTATTGAGCTAGGAACAGGAGAGATATTGATGTTTGGCTAATGAAGGCCAAAAATATGAGTTAAGTAAATATGAAGGAAAAAAAAAAGCAGAAAAGCAGAAATTTTTCATATACAAATTAGAGTATTTTCTTCTTAAAAAGCTACATTATAAAAGATAACAAAAATGATATACTAGTTATAAGGAGAGCAGCTACATCTATAGTTAAGTCTACTTTATATTATCTATTTAAAGATACTGCTTTTAGTTATTTATAACTTCCAAAATCTTTAGGTTGAAATTTTGCATGTACCGCTATTATTAACTCAGCTGCTTTTAAGAATCTGTTACAGAAATATATGTTGCTTTGCTCATTGCTAATTATTTTCCTAATGCTGGTTTAACTGAAAAAAATCTTAGCACACCCATCCTTTGGGGTAGGAATTTGAAATCTGGCAGAGAGTTCAACTTGCAGTGTGCAAAATGAGCTCATATGTGGACACATTAAAATTACAATTTTCAAATGCACAAGAGAGGCTTCTTAGAGCTTGGCAATGAAATTCATTAAAAATTCCAGCTGCACCAAGCACACTTCAGTCAACAGGCAAAGATTAATGGATCAGGGTCTTTGGTCAAGCTTGGGGACTTAAAGATCCAGAGACTTTGACTGCCACCATGACTTCCATTTGCTAGATTTCTAGCCTAATTTCTGCACTCTGTTCTGCCTGATTTAGGAATTCTGTGTGCATCTTATTCTAGTGTCATTATTTTAGTCAATCCTGTAAGCAATGCTAGTCTACCATTGAGACCCCACTGAGGAGAGGGAAAGGGGAGAAAGTGTCCACAGCCAATAGCTAGGTAGCCCCAGATGCAGTACTACAGCATTACTTAAACCTTTCCCCAGCAGTCAGAAACTGTTATTATCGTATTTCCTTACTTATGTGCATCCCATTTTCCAGCAGCTGAATTTTGGGGAAAAGGTGTGTGTTGTATGCAAGATACCATGATATCTCCCTTCCGATTCAGGGCCCAGCTGTTTTGCTCCTTGATCAACTTGGGAGAGTATGCCAGGCATTTTTCCTTCTCTCAATAGCTAAGAGCACGGTTCATCGTTATTCCAGTACCAACTGAAACGGGAAGAGAAAGATCCTAACCTAAATGACAAAACATAATTTTATCAGTAACCAGCCAGAGAATGCTCTGGGATTGATCAGATATTTACTGAATGGAATTGTGCCACCTCATTTGCTGCAGAAGAGGGAAGATGTATAGTGAACAAAGAAGACTGCAGGAAGAGAAAAATATGCTTGCATGGTGTCATTCAGTTGTCTGCATCCTGAAGAACTGAATTCTTTACCTGCCTTTGCCATGTTGTTCTTCTGTGGTGCTGGGCAACTGATATAACCAAGATTTTTCACACGGAGGTCGCTTGGGAATAAGATTCTATTCCACCTACATTCAGCTGTGCCTAAGGGCAATGGTATCCTACCCTACTCTGGTCACTGAAAATCCATTAGTGCATCTACTTTTGTAACAACCACCATCTTACCCTTACGAGGATGTCACAAAAAAGAGAACCAACTAACTAACTTTTTGTCTCAACAGTTTTCCCAAGGACTCAGGTAGGATGGAGCAGAATCACACTTGCCCTGAAATCCACTTACACACCTCACAAGTGTAACTGAATCTGGCCCTCAATGTGCATTCTTTACTTTCTGGGTGCCTAACATGACAACAATTGGGCTAGATACAATTTCAGTTGGAGCTGTCCTTTAAATATATGAAGTGATATGCAGTGCAGAAGTTCTGTGAAAAAAGCAGGGCCTTAAGTATCTCATCATCGTATCATCAGTTTTGGGCATCAAAAATGAGTGGATTTTTTATTATTTTAGTCTTAATCTTTATATTTCAGTTTCCCATTAGTAAAATGAGAATAATGCCACCTCATTTCACAGGTATACTGTGAATATAAATAAGAATGTTAACAACTGTGAAATTTTCTGTTACAAAACTTGAGAGCACCAGAGTTTCAATTTAGTTTTCATCTCCCCTCTTCAGTTTAGGGTTTGGGTAATGTGCATAAAAATGCATGAGGTTGCAAATGAATGGGAGAGGGGACGCAGAAACAAATATTGAATTACTACCCACTTACTGAAGGAGGTGAGGGGTCCTGTGGTATACACAGTGATCATGGAATTAAACAGGCATAGGTACAAGGTGGCCAACTTAACATTGTACAGGTGACATTAATTCGAGAATTCCTCCCCTTTCAGTGCTTTGCCTTGGAACCTGGCATTCCCATTTAAAGAAACCAGACACTAGTATGTATGACAACTATACTTTCCTGCTCCTAGGTGTATTATGACTTGAATTTAGATGTACTGATAGACACTGATGTTACACCAATGCTGTACCCACCAAGCAGTTAACTAAAAAGTAATTGGCCTGCAGGGCCATTCATTTGGTGCTTGTCACAAAGATAAAATCTATCTGTTTAAAAAGGTTTACTTGCTAGACATTGACAGATGACTTGGGGTTTTACTGCTAATTGTTATGTATACTCCAGTATCCTGAAGACACCTTGGATGAATCATGGTTTCAAGTGAAAACAGTTGCAGTATTCCTATCAGTTTAATTTGGCTGAGATTATCACCCCTTGAATTTATCAAGTACTCAAATAAACACACACCACAAAATAAAACACCCCTCCCCCCGCCCATAAAAACTGTTGTCCAGCAAAAAGATATTTAAGGTCTGATATTCAGAAGCACTCTTATTAAACCTCTCTGAAAAGCAAATCGGTCCAAGTGTTCTTGCATCTTAAAAAAAAAAACAAAAAAACCAGAGGCTCCAACTTAAATAAGCCAGGTGGGAAAAAAAGATCTTGTCAATAGTCCACCTAAATCATTCCTTCTTACCTTCTAGTCATCACTATGCATGGCTCACATTTTAAAGGCCACAAATTTAGGAATTCTAGTCTTCTATCTACAGAACACCTCCTAACACTGGTAAAAGACATCCCCATTACTTGTGCAATCAGCATACGTCAATCTTATTTTTAAAAAGAATAAAGATACTCTAGTCTCCATTCTAGATTCAATCAAGTTTTGCCCACTGGAACTGAGTGAATACTACCTGGCTCTCTCAACTTCTGTATTTGGTACACTCACATTTGTTTCCTATTTTTGGTTATCCGCTAACATTTGTGCAAACGAATGTGGGAAGTTCCTATATTTGTTATAATGACCTGTATTCAGAAATCAATACAAATAGTTATTTGCTTTTTGTCATTTACTTTTGGTTTAAAAAGGATCAGCTGACCAATAGAGACCAGAGACATTAGGCCATTTAGGGGGCCAATCACGTGTAGTTGCTGATGAACAGAAAATAGTTAAATTGACTAGGCACATAAGCAATCAAAACTGTCCATCTGAGCTACAAAGCAAATACTCAGATAAGTATTCACGAGTGAATAATTAGCGATTCACAAACAAGAACTGTATTTGTTGGATAATATGCCACTGCTGTTACAAATGAATGTTTGGAATTCTAACTACTGACTCTTCATTGTGGCTGACCACTGAATTCAGAACACTAGTCTCCAATTCTCTTCAAAGGTAAAATAGTCTATTTATTCTGCTGGGTCTATCTTTTTTTTCTCTGCTCTGTTTAACTACAGGGGAAAATGGCACTAAATTAAAAACAGACACTGCATACTTGTCCACAGCAGTGGGTTACATAAGAATATTTCAACTGCAGTGTTGACTAGGTCTCAGTGAACTAGTTTAAAACATAAAAAAACAACTCCAGTTTGAACCAAGGCTGAAGCTTTCTTGTGGTCTGAGGAAGGTTAACTTTATTTTTTTAACTTTTAGGATGGCAATGTACTTTCAAAGGTGGATCATATCCAAAAGTGAAATATAATGAAGTACCATAAAGAAGATTGTTCATGGAATATTTTTAACTTCCGTGAAACTCAGGTGTTCATCAATTTGCACGGGAAATACTATTCACTTTCCATCTCCCAATGCAGCAAAAAGAAGTTCTAGACCAAGAAAGTAATATAAAAATGCTGAACAGACAAATGTTGGGTTTATCATTTAAAATAAAAGGGGTAATTATTCAAACCCAACCTCTTGAGAGTCGCACATCATTTAATGTTGAATACCTTGGCTGGCTAGCAAACAAAGCCTGCCAAGTCTGCACAGCTCCTTCAGGTCACACATTGGCCATCCTCATTTAAGAAAAACATTTGAAAAAAAATGCAGTAATATAGATTAGCATCTTCTATCCAATCAAATATGAGTTGACAAGGATGTAAGAGAGAACAAAATACATGAAAAAAAAAAAAGCTGCAAAATATTTCAGGATAGTAATTCCAAGTATCTATCTATTTCACAGTATCTATAGACAGATAAAAATGTAAAAGTTTAGGACTTCATAGTTAAAGTTTATAATCATGTCTTCCAAAAAGATTCTATTACTAATCTGATATTTCTTCCAAATAATTTTAAACTTTGTTGAAAGAAGCCTCACTATAAAAGTCAAGTATCAAAAGACATGTTTTCTTCAGCCTTCTGCCACCATCAGCAGTGTTGTTTTACGCATGGTAGTCCAGGGAATATATGGTAACCCTTTACTAAAACAACTATATTATTAGGGGAGATGTTTAACAACCTCCCAAAAACAAAATTCCCACAAAAAAAGAAACAGCTTAGGTTAAACAGGAAAACGAATCACCCCCATTAATGGAGATTAAGTAAAAGTAATTGGAGGTAACAAAAATATAGATCACTGTAGCAAAGTCATCATCCAGGAAAAAGGGAGCAAACTGAGGTACATTTCTGAGCAAACAAGGGGTAAAAATCTGCATCCAAACTCAGTGTGGAATCAAATAAAACCCTGAGGTTTGCACCACAGATAAATGGGAACTGCCAAATTGCAAAGTGATGCACCTGGGGAGGAACAACCAGCACCATACTTACAGGTTGGAGAACTCCCTTCTTGTCAGTACAGGAGGCGGAAAAGGATCTTGGAGTCATCGTTGACTCCAAGATGAACATGGACTGGCAGTGTGGGGAGGCAGTCAGGAAGGCCAACTGTACCTTGTCATTCATCCACAGATGCATCTCGAGCAGGTCCAAGGAAGTGATCCTCCCTCTCTATACGGCACTGGTCAGGCCGCAGTTGGAGTACTGCGTCCAGTTCTGGGCGCTGCACTTCATGAAGGATGTTGACAGCATGGAGAGGGTCCAGAGAAGGACCACTTGCATGATCAGGGGGCAGCAGGGCAGGCCCTATGAAGAGAGGCTACGGGACCTGAACCTGTTCAGCCTCCAAAAGAGAAGGCTGAGGGGGGATCTTGTGGCCTGTTACAAACTAGTCGGGGGGGATTAGCAGGCACTGGGGGAGTCCCTGTTCCCCCGAGCACTGCCAGGAGTGACCAGGAATAATGGTCACAAGCTGGCAGAGGGTAGATTTAGGCTAGATATCAGGAGGCGCTACTTCACTGTCAGGGAGGCTAGGATCTGGAACCAACTTCCAAGCGAAGTGGTGCTGGCTCCTACCCTGGGGGTCTTTAAGAGGAGGTTAGATGAACACCTTGCTGCGGTCGTTTGACCCCAGTAATCTTTCCTGCCATGGCAGGGGGTCGGACTAGATGATCTACTCAGGTACCTTCCGACCCTAGAAAGTATGAAACTATGGAAGGACTAGTTCTTCCAAGCATTTCAGGTTTTCAAACATCATCACTCTGCTCCATCTAAGGTTCCAGCCAAGTGAGCCACTCCACATGGTGGGGTTGATTTCTAGTGGACAGTAACATTTTAGTAGTGGTAGTGGTGACACCAGTTAGGAAAGGATACATAGTTCACTATCATTGGCATACTGCTGGAAGCCAAGTCCCTGGAGTCTAGTATCCCTCCTGGTAGCATCACCAAGATATTGATGAGAAGCAGGAACAGATCCCTGAGGAAGAAGAGGAGCAGTTACCCATTACCACTGACCAAGTTCTGCTTGAGAGAAATAACTGGAGCCACTACTACTTCTTGGCCACAGCAAAAGCATTCACATTGCGGCCCGTCAGGTTCCAATGAAAAAAATCGGTGGATTCTGCTAAACGCATTGTCATCAACAGTTTCAGACTGGAGCTACTACAGTGCTGGGTCATTTACTCCTCCAGTGTCACAAAGTTGTATCAGAAGTAGATTGCAATCCATTGTGCCAAAGGCAGCAGAAAAGTCCATCAGGACCTGCATGGAGAACTTTCCTGAGTCCATGCCTGTAAGAAAGTTATGTTAGTGTCACTAGAGCAGTCTTTGTGTTATGCCCTGATATGAACCATGCATGCGAAGCATCCAGGATGCTGGCTGATATCACATGTTGTTGCACACAGGCATTTACTACTTTCTTAATTGCCTTGGAGGAGGCTGGAGATGTGGCAAGTTTTGCTGACAGGGCCACCATTAAAGAGAGTTTCTGGGCTGGCTTCTTAAGATTTGGACAAGCTAGCAAACTCTTCGTGGAGTCTTCTGGAAGTGAATATCTGAGGAAGCATTGAGTTTTTCCTCTCTGTGGGGTTAACACATATGCCCACTAGATTGTGGCTCTGATATATTTTAGGGATCCTTAAGCTTTGGCATATCTGATGGAAACAGACTTGGGCTGGGCCCAAGTGGTAGGCAGAAAATGGGATCTGGTCTGCTGCTGGGAAAAAAATGAGAGGCCCTCCAGTACAGACCAAAGATCATCCCTTACAGGAAACAGAAGGTAGAGGTAAAGCAAAAGTCATGTGAAAGGAAAAAGAAGGAATTGGTTGTACAGAGTCTTTTGGGAGGTGGGGTGAGAGGGAGCGGGGAGGGGGCTTACTAGTGCTAATGCTGCCATAAAATATCTGTGCACCCTGAACTTGGAACCTTCATCTCCAAAACATTTTACAAATTTCATCTTCAGTAGTTTTGTTGATTCTTTGCAAAGCTAAATCCATTTTATGTTCTTTTTTTGGTCAGATGCAGTCATTATTTCAGCCAGAAGTAACAAGGGGCACTAAGGAACAGTGAACAATATCTTATAGTCATTACCAAAATCTAATCCACCTCTAGTTTTGCAAAGTGAAAAGATATCCAACTCAATTCTATCCCAGCCCTATTCTTCAAAAACACTCAGTCAATCAGTATAAGAAGCTAAAGATACAATATATAAATTACACACATTTATTTTCAGTCAGGCACAATTTTTTACTTTACATAGAGAAATATTTAACTAACTATCCTTTCAATTTGCTTCATGTACATGTAATGAATTTCACATCTTCTCCACCGGACTAAGTAAAGCTGGTAATTTCTCCATTATCTTGTGGAACATGAACAAAACTAAGAAAACCAACAAGATGAAATGTTTGGTTTTTACATAACAACAATATCCTTGTCCCAAATTGACTTTAAAAGGTTGAATGAAAGTCAAGTACCCATTTAGATAAAAAGAGAACATCTGAAACAAGTAATTCAGAAACAGGACTTCAAAAGGTACAGAAGCAGAGAGGCTGCTAATAACTATATGGACAGTTGTTCCATTACACAGCAATGCATAGTATGCAGTCCTATTCAGCATGGATAACTGGTGCCAAGCACCAATACCATTTTAAATAACAGCATTTTTACTACAGATTTTTATTTTCATGTCAGATTAGTTGACAAACCTGATAGTATCTGAAAGCACCATACATAGAGGATAGAGTCTTAAAACTTTTTTTTTCTTCACAAAATCCAAAGCCCCATTTCATCCTGCCACTCTCCCAGCAGACATAAAACCAACAAGAAATATCACAAAAAAATAGAATTCCTAAATGTATTTTCCAACTGTCCCATGCACAACAAAATAACAAATCTAATCTCATGTGGAGACTAATTTAAAAGTTAACAGGTATTTTTTTCTGTATTAGACCAATCCTTCATCTTTTTCAGACTACTTTCTGAAGTAAACACATTCAGTCATTGGAATTCATTTCAACTGTACTTGTTACCAAGTATTAACTCAAAATATCTGTAGGATAGGGCATTAAAAACAGGTTTGATAAGACAAGTGCACACTTGAACCACCAAATTGAAGTCAAGCTCAGCTAATGTTTCCTATATGTTATTCTCTTGTCCCTTGCTTTTCTTATACTTCTACTGCCCTATCTCACTGAGCAACACACTTCCTAAACTCCTCTTTTCCTCCTGGCCTCTCATATTCTCCTACCCTTGGCTGCCCAAGGGGCCAACTTCAAAGGGAGCACAGAAGACAGGACTAGGTAATACCCAACCTGTGACATGGTGGCTGGAGTACAGCACTGGGAAGTCAGAGAGAATACTTCCATCATCTTGAACACTTGAACAAGGCTTTGATCTTGCAATTCTTCAAAGGAAATTGATCCATTTAGTTACCTAATTTTGGATAACTAATTTTTGATCAAGTACTCAGTCACAAACCCCATACTTACACATTTGATATTACAGAAGATAGCCCATGGAACATACGAGGAAAACCACAGAGAATATGTTTTGGATAGCAGACACAGTCAGTAAGAAGTAGGGTTGGCAAGCCAGTCAAATACTGTCAACTGATGGGTCAATTGACTTCATATTTTTCAACCATTCAAAGATTATAGCAATCTCTCTCCAACCCCCACTTTTTCTAGTTTTCTTGACAGAAAAAAAATTTTGTATTTTTTGACTCATTTCTTAATAGAAACGTGTGCTTGTTCCAGCTAATAGGTATTTGGACCTATTGGAAGTTTTTTACAATTTTGACCAGTCAATTGACAGAACTTTATTTCACCAGTCAAATACCTAACCCTAGTATAAAGTAATTTATCATAGATGAAAAATGGAAAAGTGATGTACTCCAACATGAAGTAAAAATACCCAAGTTCATGTAGATCAGTGTAAATATACCAATTTATTAGAAAATTGATTACCTACTATTACCTGACACCACCAGACTTCAGTAGCACGCAACACATCTCTTTATTGCAAAAGATGAAAGAGAGACTGGGATAGATCCCACAATAATATATACATGGTTGATGCATTAGATCAGTGGTCTCTAAACTTTTTTGATCGTGCACCCCTATCAGTAAAAAATTTTTGAGCACGCACCCCCAGTATATGTATATTTATATACATATAAATGTAAATAGAAGTTCTAATATTTTCTTCCCGCACCCCAATGGATCATCTTGCACACACCCCACTTCAGAGACCACTGCATTAGAAGACACTCTCTCAAATTTGGTTTGTGCTCCTGATTTCGGGGCTAAGACTTCAGATATTAAAATTAAATTTTCAAGCAACTGAGACTGACGGAAGAGGAAAGCGAATCAAGAAGAAAAACAAAGGCTTATTGAAACAAGAAACTCAGTGCTAATTGCAACAGCCAGAAAAAGAACTATGCCACTTCCATATCTATTTCAGGTTCTGGCCTTAGGGTTCCACTTGTTGTTCAAACAAAGAAAACCAAAACAAAGGTGTTTCCCTAATTAATATTAATCTGAAGTTCAAAGTGGGGGGGCGAGTGCCTTGCTCAGCCCATCTTTAAATCACCTGCTGAGTTTACAGGCGAGTTGAGTTTAAACTCGCTGAGTTTACACCTGCTTGACTCCTCCTCTGTCACACATCCTCCTCTTTTCCTCACCCCTATGAATTAGGTCCAGAATAATTTTCATACAAATGTCTCCCCAGAGCTGCACCTGGGAGAAGTCAGTAATCACATTGACCCTACTAGAGTTGTAGTTAAACCATGGGGCCGAAGACCTGACTTAGAAAGAAGTCATCCTTAAAAGAAATCTCTATCCATACTCAGTCCTTAAAATATCTGCTAATTATCAGACGAAAAGTGCCAATTTGAAAAAGCACAATGTCGATATTTACTATGGACCCCAAAAAATGAAGCAGCCCACCAGTTGTTTACACTGACCAGAAAAGAGAATAAAAATATTTGGTTATCATTGATCTGTACAGAATTGACTGTATATATGACTTAGGATTTGGTATTGAGAGACAGTCTATTTTTCTATGAACCCTCCCACCCCCTCCACACGCGCACACACACACACACAAACCAGATGATCTTGCAAATCGTTTCTGTACCTGGAGCAAGAGATGTGAGAAGTGAAGTGAAACGTTGGTTAACTAAGCACCATAGAGGAAAAAACCTGTTCAGGTGAATATTGGGACACCTACTATGGAGAGGTAGATCATAAGGTTCTGACAGCCTCCACCGAGTAGCAGGATACAAACCTCCCAGGTGACGATTAGCTTGAGTAGTCAGAACCAATCATGAAGCAAAAGGGAAAGCTTAGTACAAACATCCAAATATGTGCCTTACAGTTAGGGTGGCCATACATCCCCATTTGGCCAGGACACTCCAGGACTCCATAGCCCAGTCCTGGTTGGTTGGTTAAAAGTCCTAGGCCAGAGTCCAGTAGGGAGGCAGAGTGGCATGGTACACCAGGCAGGCAGTCTGCCAGGCACCACTGCTCCTATGCTGGAGCAAAGACATGCCACCTGCTTCAGTCTGCCTACCTTGCCTCCTGCAGGAGCAGTGGTGCCTGCCTGGCACACCATGCTGCTCTGTCTCCCCACTGGACTCTGGCCTGGGACTTTTTACCAACTGCCTGGCTCCAAACTAGGGAATCCTGGAGTGTCCCAGCCAAACTGGGACATGTGGTCACCCTATTTGTGGTGCCATTCATATGACAAATACATGTACAAATGGGCACATAAATTGTCTATAAACTAATGTTAGGCATTTAATTAATGACAAGAAGAGTTGGAGATGTTCATATGCATGAGAAAAACAATGATACAATTTATTAGGTATTATAGGTTTACAGGCAGTCCTCAACTTAAGGCATTTCAAGTTGCAATGAACGTACAATGTTTATAAATTGATACCGTGTTTTGACTTTGACACCAGTTTCAACTTTATGACGCTTGATCCCATGTCATGCCAGCGAACAAGCATGCTGTATTGCCCATCTCCCACAGTTGTAATGTGTTCCATACAGGCAGAATTGAAAAAAGAAGATGGGGGGTGGTACTTTATATAAAAAACAATGTTATCTGTTACAGAACTATACATGAATCAGAATCATAGGCTCTAAATTACTTATGAATCAAAGTTCTAGCTAGAGATGAGATATTGGTGGGCATCAGTTAGTGCATACCTAGTTTCATTAAGGAACAAGACAAATTCCTCCTGAAATATCTTTCCAAAAGGCACAGGAAGAAAATCTATTAACACAGCTAATGTTCACTGGATATCCTATGAGGTCAAAAATAAAGCTTTCCTAAAGTTTAAAAAAAGAATATACAATAACAGCTTTATATAAAAGGTCCTGAAAACAAAGCGGGTTAATGCAATACTGGGCCTCACTGAACTATTAAGAAAAAAGGAAGCAGTTGCATAGGGATCTGTGAATGCAATCTGTTTGCATTTACCTTGTGCAAGCAGCATATGACACTAACAGAATATTTATATTCTTGCAATTTTAAAAGGGCTATTTTTCCAAAGCTTGCATGACTGGGAACATGACATTTCAAGTGGAAAGTTTCAACAGAAACTGGGAATTGTTCAAAAGTATCCTACTGCATACTCCAAAAACCACAATTCCACAGATGTGAAAAAAGCTAATGTTGAGCAAGATAATGTTCATATTTAAAGAAGATGAGGAAGTGACAATAAAAGCAAACAAAAGTTTATATATACAGGATAAAAAAGGGGCTGCACAGTTGCAAGTTAAAGTGTCTGTGAAAGATGAGAGAAGCCAAAGGAACTGATGAAATAACTGAAGACTAGTAGGTTTATTAAATGTTCAAACCAAAAAAAAAAAAAACCCATGGTGAAGCTTGCTTGTAATGGCAATGTAAAAAAGACAAAAAGAAAGCACTTGTGAACTTGAAACAAATCAAGCAGGAGGAAATAGCCACCCCATATGATGACATAGGTCGAACAAAAAGCTTCCCACCAGTAACCAAGGAGGATGAGGCAATAACTTTTAAGAATATATTATTTTTTATATCAACAGGCCCACAAAACTTAAACATAAGTGTCCTAAAAAGAGCTAGTCAAGGGAGCTCTCTAAACTATTAATGTTAATTTTAACATACCTTAAATTGGGGAAATACCAAAAGACTAGAGGACTTCCCATGCAGTTCCAATATTTTAAAGGGTAAAAGACAGTTAGCCCAATATCAATACCAGATAAGAACATGGTAAATTTGGAATGGTACCAAGGAGCTAGCTCTAAAAATATAATTAATGACAATCAGCATGGCTTAATGAATGGTAAGTATTGTCACAAGTATGCTATCTTTAACAGGATTGCAGGTCTGATTGATAAAGACACCCATGTTCATATATTGTAGTACTATACATGGACTTTTCCAAGGTAGGTAACTAAGTACCACATGATTTTTTAAATGCTGGGGCACAGATTAGATGGATTAAAAACTATCTGATTGACAGATCTCAAGATGATGTTAATGAGACTATAACAGTGAGTGGAACTGTTTTAACAGACTCTCCCTTGGAACAGTTCTTGGTTGGGCATTTCTTAATGTTTTACCAACAATGTAGATGACTATGTAAAACCCTAGTTAAATATGCAGATAGTACAAAGACTGGTGGAGCACAGGGGAGTAAAATTGAGCGTAAATTTCTCCATATTTGTTCCGTCCTGTGTTCACATCCACTATCTCAGAAAGCAGCAGCCACAAGAAGTCGGGCCCAGAAGAGGGATCACAGATTGCTGTATTAACATGAGCTCTCAATGCAAGCTGTAAATAAAATAAAGGTAGTGTAATCTTAACATGATCACTAGTGACTGGTTCAATTCTGGGAGAGACTTTGAAAAGGATGCAGACATACTGAAGTGTCTTTCCAGCCTTTCTGTGAATCACCCTCTCCCCTCCAAGTCCTATTCAGGTCCATCTTGCGCAAATTTTGGGGAGAACAGGAATGTCTGTGTGATCAACAATATGCTCATAACACTTTCACGTTGTGGAACAGGGTGCAACAGAACCCAAGTCATGCATACCTGGGTGTGTTACAGTCTGCATGATTCATAGTGGGTTTCATAAAGAGGAACAAGGTACTTGGTTGCTTGCCATGTGTCTGGATGCTCCCACACAAACCCTCATCTTTGCAGGGAGGGTTAGGAACCTAACTCCCATCTGGATTCTACTAAGCAAGAAGATTGCAGCTTCAAGGCCTCCACTGCATACCTGAAGAGGAGAGGATGGAACTTGTGCACGCGGAGTGGGGTTGGCAGCAGAACTGGCCAGATGTACTCCGAAAGGAGAGGGAGGGAGTTTGCCTCCCTCTGAACCAACAGAGTTGCATGCAGCTGAAGAGGGGACCCTGGATGGAAGGAACCGGTGTTCTGAGGTGGCACAGATAATAGTCTTCCCTAGACACCTGACTGGGTGCCTCAGTCACATCCTCCTCGCCAATTGGCAGCACTGGAGTCTCAAAAGAACTTCCCCCCAGGCCAAACTGGCAGGGACCTGGGCAGGTTTTCTGCCGTTCTTTCCCCTGCCTCTGCCACTGAACTGTCACACTGTAACCCATTCTCTGAGGTTGGGAAATGCTGGTCTAAGCACATAGGCAGGCACAGTTCTTTGGGTGAATCCGATACCTTTTATTAGACCAACTCAACAGTTGGACAAAGTTTCTTAGCAAGCTTTTGGGTTGAAAAAACCCTTCATCTTCACTGAGTGCTTTCTTCACAGACTGGCTTCCTTGCCTGCATGCCAGGCTCTATTGACTATTCCTTCCATCCAGGACCAGGACACTCCACCCCACCCCAACCTCCTCCAACAACCGCAGGTGCTTCCTCAGCCTGCCGAAGGGCCGAAAGCTTGCGAAGAAAACTGTTCCCAACTCCTTGGCAAAGTTGGCCAAGAACCCAGGCGTCACCGCAGCCCCGCGGCGCTGGCTCACCCGCGTCGTAGAAGGCGTCCAGCACTGCGGTCTCGCCGAAGTCGAGCTGGCCGAAGTGCAGCGTGGCGAGGTGCGCGCCCTCCGCCTCGCAGGCCCGCAGCAGGCAGTGGCGCGCCCCGCGCTCCGGCGCGCCCGGCCCGCTCTCGGCCAGCACGTACACGGCGCGCAGCGAGCGCCGCCGCGGGCCGCCCAAGTCCGCCGCCTCCTCGCCCTCTCCCGCCGGCGGCGGCGGCAGTGGCGGCGGCGGCGGGTCGGACGCGCTGCTGCCCCCGGCGCTCTCCATGGTGCCCCCAGCCGCATGCACTCGCAGCCCCGGCGAGCGGCAGGCAGCCCGGCCCCGGCACAGCCCTGAGAGCAGGCGGCCGACCTGGGGCGGGGCGGGGCGGGGCGGGGTGGGGGGAGGGCCCGGCCGCAGACGGACAGGGACAGGCAGGCAAGACACCGCTGTTCTCGCTTCAAGCCTTCCTCCGGGACACGACATCCCCCTTCCTGTTCACGGGGCGGTTTTACCACAAGCTTTGAGGCGGCACCTTTTATTCCGTTAACTCAATCTCAGTCAGAAGCCTAGAACAAAAGTTGGTGCGACTATTTGAGGGGGGTTGTTTGGGGGGGTTTTTAAGCTAAAAAGTTTGTGTGCACTTCAGTGTGGAAAAAGGGATTCAAGTAGGGAAGTGATCTTGCCTCTGTAAACAGCACTGCTAACATGACCACTAGTGACTGGCTCAGTTCTGGGACAGACATTTCGAAAAGGATGCAGACATACTGAAGTGCCTTTCCAGCCTTTCTGTGAATCACCCCCTCCCCTCCAAGTCCTAGGCAGGTCCATCTTGCACAAACTTTTGGGGAGAACAGGAATGTCTCTACCCAAACATTGCGTGTGCTTCTGCGCTAAGACCAAACAGGCCACGGCCTCGATTCCTGAACACCCGCATTAAGAAATGCAAAACTCTAGACCTCTCGGTTCAGAGATGATGCCTTTTATTAGGCCAACTACGATGTCACAAAAAAAAAAACATGTTTCTGCAGGCTTTTGGGCACACATGCACTTCCTCCCACTCAAGGAAAATTAAAGGTGGTAAAGAGTCCCCATTGCTTCATAGGTGTTAGGGTCAGAAGGGACCTCAGTAGATCATCGAGTCCGACCCCCCGTTTTTTTCATAGGTAGAAAATAAACTTCATTTTTGCACAGAGGAAGCTGAAGGGGGAAATCCGTCCCACTGGGTCCACAAGAGTCTCTTTGCAAGTTGCTCATAAATGTGCAGATAAGGCAGCTTTCTCAGCTGTCTAATAAAAGGGGTCATCTCTGAACCAAGAGGTCTAGAGTTTTGCATTTCTTTGTGTCTCAGAACAACACGGCTACCAAATACATCCCAGAACACAAGCTTGACTTTCAAGACTTTTTTTTACCTTGGCAGCTCCTGGCTTTGGGACCCAGGCTGAGGAAAGTACAACTGGCCAAATGTAGTCTTGTGGAAAAGAAAAGAGAAAACCCACTTTCATCTGATTAGGGACACAAGGCCTCAGGCAGCTGTCTCCAGAAAATAAAGAAGGGTGTTTGTGCCTCAAAGCTTGGAAAGAACAATTTTTTCAACTATTTAGTCCGTCTAATAAAAAGATCTCGCTTCTACCCAAAGAACTTTGTCATCCAAAAACTGTGGCACTTCATTCAACACAAGCTGCTGTTTGATGCAATCAGAAATAAAGCCCGTTTCTGTTACAATCCTAAACATTTGTAAAGTGTTAATTTGGAGCATGTGAAACACTCAGATACAACAGGGAGGAGTATCAGAAAATAGGCTCTCTGCTTCCTGGAAATTACTGCCATATCATTTGCTCTAGATAGATGCAAAGTAGGGCCTAAAGGCAAAACAATTTCTGCCTTATTAGTTACTCTTTAAACTGGTTTCGAGCCTCTTGTTCAGCATGGTAGTACAGACATAGCCTTTGTTAACAAGTTTTGAATACTTTATACCCTGCTGCCCCTTCTCTAGGTGCTGGTGTCTATGCCAAATGCCCCACACCATGCAGGTTACCTTCTCAGTGGACAACAAAATCGACTATGTGGGATTTGGGTATGCTCTCAAGGCATGTTGAACCTGCACAAGGCAGTGCTATGCAGAGTTAGTCAAACAAGTTCTGAGGGGGCTCACTTAGGGCCAGGAAGCAGACAGACAATTGCATATTAGCACAAGGCTTCACCCTCCTTTCAAGTGGGGTACATTAGCCTGGATGGAGTATTGTGATAACACTTTTTTTTTTTTCTTTTAAGCAAAATTGTTAATGTTCCAAGTCAAATCAGCCAAATCAATTCCAAATCCATAGTTATTTGAGAACTAAATGTGGCTCTATTACCAGCAAACATCCTCCACCCCTGCCTGGGGCTTCAGATGCTTCCAAATCCTTTGCCAGACATCCTACATGCAGACCCAAGCCCAGAGGCTTGCAGTTTGGAAGCCCCCGAGTTTGGCTTGCCCTAGGCCATATGGCCACAGGAGTAAGCTAGGGAGGAGACTCTCACTTCCATAAAGTGAGTGTGCAGCTGAGATCCTCCTACCGGTAGCCAAGATCTTCCTACTGATCCTCATCTATGGTGGTGCAGTAACCTACCTGGTGGTTTTCAAGAGGTGACTGGACAGTCACCTCTCTTGGAGTCACTTGACACCAGTTGTCTTCCTGCCTAGAATGGGGGGGCTGGACGCAATGATCTGTGAAGTCCCTTCCAGCCCCTAACAATTTATGAATCTATGAATACTGGAAGCTGGGCAGGGGGAAGCTAACTAACCATGAGGCTCTCAGAGGGAGTCTTGTCCACAAGCAGACAAGGGTGCAACCCTCCACTACGCAGTGCCATTTTAATTGTATTACCTCGGTCAGGGTAATTCCCCTGCCACCATTGTGGTCATGGTATTTCCCCTGCCAGCCCTGCTGCCCAGAAAGGGGTCTCCAAGGACTGCTGCCTCTACACAGAATCTCGCACAACAAAACTCAGCACCGGATGCCTGATATAGCAGCGATGTCTGTCATGACAATATTATGAAGAGGTTTACATCTATCTAGCCCACTTAAACTGGGACACTGAACAATTCAGATTTAAATACTGGAAACAATAAATTAGCTGCCAACTGTCAAGAAAGCAACATTCTAAAACAGGTGCCCTTGAAAGCACTCTATTTATTATCCAACTCAAGTTTAGACTCAGGTTAAAACAAACAAGCGAACAACTCTTTTTTCTTATGCTATGAGCCTGAAGCAGCAATTTATTTCCCCAGACATAACTGGGCTAATTAATAATAATAATAATAAAAAAGCCACACAGTCAACACTCCCTTTCCTCTTTATCCTAAATTGTGCAATTGTGACTAGGACAGGCAGTTTGCATTCAGACTGAACCTGCATCAAGCATCACCACCTTGTTCTTCAGTGTATGGGAGAGGTGGGGTGTGGTGCCAACACTATTTTGACATTCTCTTCTCCTTTTTCCTCAGATTCCCAAAGCAACAGCTGTAAGAGTGGCTGCTTTGGAGATACATAGGTGAGGATGCTCTTGCAAAAGTTGGACTATATACCTCAAACTGGGGCAAACCTTAATTTGGGGAGTTACTTTCTATACTAAAGACCAACAGCTAAGGAAAACACTTGGCTGACTAATTTTTTACTGGCAATCTTTCCATGACACAATACAAGTTGCAGTGTTTAATTACTACTAGCCAAACAAGTTTGTATTAATAGATCACACCTTCCAGATATTCATATTCCTGAAGTGCAACTCCATTCATCCTGACTTCATCCAAGCAACCACACAGAAGCTTTTAAGTGAATAAGGAAGAAAATGGTTACATTTATTTATTAAAAGGGCATGGATGTGTTGCGGGGGAGATGCTAAGAGACAGTAAAGTGCAGACAGAGCTGTTTGCTTCTTATGTCAGTCATGCAGATGTCTTATCAGTGTTTAAATAGTGTGTTGTTTGGTAATTTAGAGAGATGCACTAAGTGTTTGCTTTAGATTAACCAGTTTGAAACTGTTTTTAAAAAAGGAAAAACAGAATAAGGATTCTGGTCTTGTATATAAAAACTACAGGGGAAAAAGTGTCAGAAAAGGCAGCAGCAGGCTTTAATGTGGGCTTCAAATAATATTCCCCACAAAGGGGGCACAGCTAGAATGATGCTGAAGAGTCATAGGGCATGAACTTTAAAGCCCAAGTGAACTCTAAGTCCAAGTCTGCAGATCTCAAAGATTCCACAAGAACCATCCGCTTGGTTCCCTTTCACTTTAAAAAAAACATGAGTTGTTTAAGCATCACAGTAATGTTATTTGAAGTGAGAAAGTGGGGCGCCAGCCTCAGGCACAAATTTAGACGGGGACTCTGGAGTAGTTCATTAGAGGCAGGTTCTATCAGACCAACCTGGTGGCCTTCTACAACCAGGTCACAAAATCCTTGGATGCAGGTGTCACGGTGGATGTAGTCTTTCTGGACTTTAGGAAGGCCTTTGACACTGTCTCACCCCATTCTCATTAAAAAAATTAGGCAACTGTGGTGTGATGCCTACAATCAGATGGGTCACAAATTGGCTGAAGGCATCACACCACAGTCGCCTAGTTTTTTTAATTAGGTGACTGTGGATGGGTGCACCCAGAGTGGTGGTGGATAGGTCATTTTCGACTTGGAGGGATGTGGGCAGCGGGGTTCCGCAGGGCTCAGTCCTCGGGCCCACACTGTTCAACATCTTCATCAGCAACTTGGATGGGGGGTGAAATGCACCTTGTTCAAAATTCGTGGTTGACACTAAGATGTGGGGAGAAGCAGGCACACTAGAAGGGACGGACAAGCTACAACTAGATCTGGACAGGTTACAAGGGTGGGCAGATGAGAATAAGATGGGTTTCAATACTGACAAGTGCAAGGTACTGCACCTGGGGAGGAAGACCCAGCACCATACCTACAGGCTGGGGAACTCCCTTCCTGTCAGCGCAGAGGCAGAAAAGGATCTTGGAGTCGCTATCAATTCCAAGATGAATATGTGCCACCAATGTGAGGACAAGGTGTGGTTAGCCTTACTGGCCACACCTTGCTATGCATCCACAGATGCATCATGAGCAGGTCCAAGGAGGTGATCCTCCCCCTCTATGTGACATTGGGTGGCTAGGATCTGGAACAGGGCAACTAGGAGCTGGAACCAGCTTCCAAGGGAAGTGGTCCTCACTTCTACTCTAGGGGTCTTTAAGAGGAGGCTAGGTAGACACCTTGCCGGGGTCATTTGACCCCAGCATTCTTTCCTGCCTGTGGCAGGGGGTTGGACTTGATGATCTGCTCAGGTCCTTTACGACCCTACCAACTATGAAACTATGGTCAGGCCACAGTTGGAGTACTGCATCCAGTTCTGGATGCTGCACTTCAGAAGGGGTGTGGACATGGAAAGTGTCCAGAGGAGGGCCACTCACGTGATCGGGGGCAGCAGGGCAGGCCCTACGAAGAGAGGCTATGGGACCTGAACCTGTTCAGCCTCCACGAGAGAAGGCTGAGGGGATCTGGTAGCCATCTATAAAAACTTACAGTCAGGGCAGCTAGGATCTGGAACCAACTTCCAACGGAGGCGGTGCTGGCTCCTACCCTGAGGGTCTTCAAAAGGAGTCCAGACAATCATTTTACCCCAGCATCCTTTCCTGCCCATGGCAGGGGGTCGGACTCAATGATCTGCTCATGTCCCTTACAACCCTACCAAATATGAAACCATGAAACCACCCCCCTGGAGTCTTTGCCAAGGCAGCGCCAGCCTCATACTGTGGCAGTAGCAGCCAGGTGCAGGGGCACCTGGAGTGGCTGCCAGGAGCAGCTAGATGATGCAGCAGCAGCAGCTAGGATCTTGTAGTGGGTAAGACTGACCATCTCCTCCACTACCCTCACACCTTCCAGCAGGTTTTTGCCCAGGGCACAAAACATATTACATCTGACCAGTCAGTTTATATTCCCCTCAGTAATGCCCAGGCTCCAAATGATCACCGCTGTGATAGACAACTAAAGCAGAAAGAATTAGTGGCAGTTTAACCAACATGGAGTTTTACCTCAGATTTGCCATTCGCACAGCATTATTTCATCACCAACCTCTCCTAACTCAAAATCTCTTCAAATCTAATCGCAGACAGTACAAGTTTAGCGATGTAGAATACCACATTTTTCTTGCATACAACACCTCCCCAAATAACACACAACTTATTTTTTGCAATGTAGAAAATGGGGCAAGGGGAAGATTTTTTTCCAGTTATGGCTGACCATGGAACAAACTAAGGCATGGGTGGGCAAAATACAGCCCCTGGGTCAGACGGGGCCTGTGGTAGACTGTTTCCCAGTAGCCCCAGAGGCAGCGGCTCCTGGCTGCTGCTGCAGGACCCACCACTACTGCCCAGGCATCCGGGCCCATGCGCTCTGCACCTGCCACTGGGGTGAGACCCACATAAGTAGGGCATGTGGACAGGCAGCTGGGTTGGGGCCATGGTTGGGGACAAGCCAAGATCTTGGGACAGTGACAGCATGGGGTTGGAGCCAAGCCATCATCTGCTTCCTGCATGCTGCTGCAACAAGTGTGGGTTCCAGGCAGGGAGCAAATCATGGCTCTGTCCTGGCCCTGTGCTATCACCACCCAAAGGTCCCAGGATCTCTGTGGAAACTGTCCAGGAGCTGCACAGCCAGGCGTGCAGCTGGGCTGGCAGGGAGCTGCATTCAGGGCTCCTCACCAGGTGTGCATCCTGCCCATGTAGCTCCTGGTTGATCTCCATTGAAACCCCAGGCTCTTAGGGTGGTAACACCACAGGGCAAGGACAGAGCCAGAATCCGCTCCCTGCATGCCCCAATCCATGCTCATTGCAGGGACCCAATGGGTGTGGGCAGTGGATTGTAGGTCTGCCCTGGCTTACGTGGTCACTGCCCTGAGATCCTGGGGTCTCCCTGCCCTACCCTGCCCTGCCCACCCCTTTCATTCCCAGATGCCACTCCCCATGGGCCCATGGCTCCATCCCAGCCACCTGGCCCTGCACACCACCCTTGTGGATCCCACCTCTGGTGGTAGGTGCACAGCAGATGGGCCAGGGTGCTCAGGCACTGGGGCTGGGTCCGGCAGTGGCAGCCAGGAGCCACTGCCATTGGGCCTGCAGGGAAATGTAGGCCATCCATGGGCCAGATCCACCATTTTGCCCACCCCTGGACTAAGGCATCCTGAAAACACAGAATTCTTGCAAGGGCAAGACTGTTGGTTCTTTACCGTAAATAGCTCTTTAAAATTCCTGTAAATAAAATGTTGTTACCATGTAACAAGCCTCATCAAGATACTGCCAACAGTTCACCTGCTGCTTAGGTACATACAATAATGTTCAGCCAGTAGCTATGGCTGCAAGAGGAATAAACACGGGACGTTGCCCCTTCAGCTTCCCAAGTCAGACACAAGAGGCAGCCATATTGGCAGCTGCATGGCATGCAGTGTTTCCCAGCACGTTTTGTTTCCAGTGAAGAAAACAGCTTCCCCACTTAATACACACACCCAATTTTAGGAGGCCAATTTTGGGAGGGAAAGGAGTGTGTTATATGCAAGATGATATGGTAGTAATTATTTTTCAGGATGTGTGCATCTACAATTCTCTCTCAGAATGAACCATATTTCAAAACCTGCTTTATTCTAAAATTCATCTCATTTAGTTTTAAGTGTACTGAAACTGTAGCATTTACTATTGTCAGGTCCTTTAATTAGCAATTTTCGCATCTGTGTTTTGACAAGTTAAAAAGCAATTATTTAAAAAGTTTTGAGAGTACAGGATAGACTAAGGATGACATTTTGGCTTATTTGAAAGTACACAAGCCCTGTCACTGGCTTCAACAGAGCCAGGATTTCTAATGCACACAGTTCTCTCGAAGTCAAGTAGGTGAAAACCAGATAGAAATGAAAAAGTAAACAATTCAGCCACAAGACGACATACACAAACAGTTCATCAATTCAGCTTTTACTGAAAAATACCTGTACAAGATGCGTGGCTTTGTTTGCAGAAAACTCTGGGGTTGAACATTAACAAACTGACTGTCAGACAACTGCATCTGTTGGGTTTCCAGGTAGCTTGTTCTAATTTGAAAACTAGGGTTCATTTTCACTGACTCTCTCTAAATTCCAGTTCTCACCCTGCTGAAAACTCAAAACTGCTACTAAGCTGTAAATCACCTGAGGTTCACCAAAATGCCCATTGACTTAAAATTAGTAAGGCAAGAAGGAGCTCTCTCTGATTTCCAGTGCACTTAAGATAGCTCAAGTAATAAATAAGAACTTCAAGAAAAAGACAATGGAAACTTGTTTCTGAAGAAAACCCACCTTGAGATGAAGGGTGGGACTGATTTCAGTTTATAAAAAAAGACAGCTGTGTGTGTCCAGGTATCATCTCTGATTCAGTTGGTCTAGAAATATTCATCTCTTACCCTGCCTTCTGCTCAACATTTGTATGTTTCACTAGAAATAAACCATGGATAGACTAGAGAAAGGGAGGACGGGGAGTGGGTTTTCATTTTGGCTAGGTAACTGGAGATGTCAATCTTTTGTGACTCCCCATTTTAGTCAACCCAAATATTAATTACTATATTGTGTTATCAATTCAATGGCAAGCATAGATTTTTTCTGTAACACCCAGTATCTTGATAACATGTATATCTTCTTTTATATTCTACAGCTTAATCTGCTTCTCACATAAGACGTGTCTCACTGAGCATTTCCTGCTTTTGTGGGAGTTGAGAAATATACATTTCCTATGCTTTAGAGAGGTCTGATTAAAATGTTTGTGTTGGCAGAGTGAATCTTCTTGCTCCATTTGATCAACTTCCCTGTGATGTCCTCTTCAAATTGGTTCAGTTTGATCAATGTTCCTTTGACTCCCATCACTGTTAAAATTATTGAGTCTCATTTATACCTTTTGTGTTAAGAGAAGGCCTCTCAGAATTAGCTTTTCCTTTTATTAGTAGATATTATTTCTCATTAATGAGTGGGGCAGTTGGTATCCATCGTAAAAGTATTTTCTAAAGCTTCAGTTCAGCAGACTTATAAGCAAAAGTTCAGCAAGACTGCAAATATAAGGAAATGTGTAGGCACTGGAACACCTGGAGGCTGCTGTCGCCTACATTGTTGTCAGTCTGTTTTCATGTTCTTAGTGTACACTAAGAATTATCTGAAAGGTGCACAAGGAAAACCAAGGAGGTAAAGGTTTATGAGCAACCAAAAATATCACACAACCACTTTAAGCGTTCTAAATTATCCCCAGTCAAGGTGTTATGTGCATGATGATAAATTTACTGCGAAGACCAAGTGAAAGGACAACCTGCAATTGTGGAAGGCCACTAATAACAGCTTGGGAAGTGTAATGGAAAAAAAAAAGTTCATTCATTTGTAATGCCAAGAAATACACTTGCATGACTCAACCTGTTGAATTTAATTCTTAGCTTATCCTGAAATCCCATATCTGGGAGCACAGCCAGTCACTACAGGCATTTAAAAAATAATTAATGTATTTAAAGAAAGAGCAAAGATATAGTTAGGTTCTCAGAGGTTGGTAAATATCTTCTGGGTTTTTCTACAGCTTTGGGGACAATGTCTTTAAAAAGTACCTCTTAAAAAAATGGCTGTACGAAAACTATTATAATTGTTCCTGCTAAGTGGTAGCACCAAGACATAACAAGTCCATGCTATTTCATGCCCAGAATCATAACATCTAGAAATCAGGAAAATGCAAAAATATAGATTTAGTCATACCCTTGCCACACAGTGATCATTCAGAATATGCCCATATTGTAGCTCTTGTTCTTTAAAAGAATTAGCTTTAAAAGAACAGTTGTGGCCTTGATAGCACAGAGCTTGTGTTAAGATAGTTGCTTTGGTATGCATTTACCTCCACAAAAATTGGCAGCCTACACCAGGTTTTGTACTACTACAACTAGATTGCTGGCAGTACCTAAGTTAGCTAGCTTAAAGCTATCCAGGGTATGTTTCTACAAGCTGCAGTCATTGTAGATACATCCTTGGGTTACTGACAAACAAATAGATAAACTGTGACTGGCTAAGCTAAAGACATAAACCACGATCATATTGCACTGGCACAGCTACACACAAACAAGCTGTGCTCAGTTGAACTTGAGCATGCACAGTGTGGGGTTTGCCGCAGACTGCACCAACAGCAGAGGCTGGTATCCCTTTGCAACTCTGCAGGTTCATCTACACACGTAATTAATGTGCCTGACTTTTCTGCACAGAAAAATTCAGGCACATTAAACTGCACACCCCGCCCCCCGCATCTGAACTTGTGCCTGTCGGGAGAAAATTTGCTCCCAATGGAAGAAGTTCAGTCTAGGGCTGCTTCTGCCCTACTCTGCCCACCCACAGCAGCCAGGGGAAGATCCAGGCTCCCCCGGATGCCAGTCCCAGGCTGGTGGGGGGCAGGCATGGCAGCTGGTCCCAATATCTACAGGGTGTGGAAGAGCTGTCCTGGCTGCTTCCCCACTCCATGGGGTGGGGAGGCAGCTGTCCAGCAGCCAGGACAGGACAGGCCTCCCAGTCCTGTGGAGGTCCAGATGGGTCCCAATCTCCATGTAGCTGGTAGGCAGCATCTCACTCAGCTGAGACAGCTCTCCCTATCCCCTGTGGTCCCTGCTGCCTAGGCTGACCAGGAGCAAATTTGCTCCCGATCAGTGTCTACAAGTCCATTTCAGCATTTTAGTTTAATGCACTGATTTCTAGTTTCTGTTTCTACAGGTACTAGAAAATGGTGCATTAGACTAATCTACTGTGCAGTATTTGCTGCATGACTGTAAACAGTGACACATTACTGTGAAGCCCACTGCGCCCCCGCTCCCCCGAAGCCCCCCAGACACCCTCTCAGCAGCCACAGAGCCCCCTGCTGACCCCCAGCACAGCCAGAGGTAAGTGGGCTTGTGGTGGGAAGGGGTTAACTCCTCGCTCCCTGGGACGAAGCGGCTGTGTGGAGCTGGGCCGGGTCAAGCCCCCGCCCAGGCCCCTACTTGGCCCAGCCCCCCAGGGAGCCACGCAACCGGAGCCACGTGAACAGGCTGCGTAAACAGGCGCTTGAGTTAGCACGGAGTTCGCGCAGGAGAGGGTGTGGGAGGGCACGAGACCCTGCCTGCGACCCCCCCCAGAGTAGTCAGCCCCAGCCATAGCCAGCCTACCAGAGGCATGACACGGATGGGCATGCACCGCACCCCGAGGGTCCCCTTGGGCTCTGCGGCCCCTCCACTGGGCACCTCAGAGACGGCCACCCAGACGGAGCCCATGGTTCTGGGCTCCACGCAGATGGAGCCCCTGGCTCTTGGCTGCAGGGGCTGCCTGTCCCTTTTTCAGGCTCTGGGGCCCGGGAGCATGGCCACCTCCCCTTGCGGGGTCTGCTCCCTACTGGGGTCTCTGGCACGCCAGCTGGAGGAGCTCCAGGCCAAAGTCCAGAGACTACGTGCCATCCTACTGCCAGGCCCTTCTCCCCCAGGAGCCGCAGGGTAGAGCACCATCTCCCTCCAGGACTAAGGAGGACTCTGGGACCCTCCCGCTCTGCCCAGTCAGGGGCACGGACCAAGGTGGTCAAGGGCCCCTCCCTCGCCGGAGCTTAGCAACAGGTTCACACCTCTTGCAGCCCCAGCAGAGCCTGTTCAGTTGCCAGCTCCCGCAGGCAACCCAGCTCAACCACAGCTACTGGCCCTGCTCTCCCCAAGTCAAAGTGAAAGGTGTGTTTGTTGTGGGAGACTCCATCCTGCGGGGGACTGAAAGGGCAATCTGCCGCCCCGACCCCTTAGCCTGGGAAGTCTGCTGCTTCCCGGGGGCCCACGTCCGAGACATTGCAGAGAGGATCCCACAGCTCCTCCGGCCCACAGACCACTACCCCATGCTCCTTATTCACGTGGGCACCAATAACACAGCTCGGAGCACCCCCAGCCAGGTCATGAGGCGCTACAGGGATTTGGGAGCAGGGCTTAGGGGTCTGGGAGCTAGGGTGGTGTTTTCATCGATCCTCCCAGTCTCGGGCTATGGGCTGAGGAAGGAGAGGAGGATCCATGCAGTGAACCAAAGACTGCGGAGCTGGTGTCATCGGGAAGGCTTTGGCTTCCATGACCACAGCCCGCTCTTTGGCGAGAGAGGCAGCGAGCTGCTGGGAAGAGATGGCCTCCACCTCTCCCCCCTGGGGAGGAGGCTCTTCTCAGCCAGGCTGGCTGGCCTGCTCCACCAGGCTTTAAACTAAGCCCGCTGGGGGATGGGGGGGACTACTGCCACTGCTGGCCCGCTGAGCAACCCTTGCAAAGCCAGCAGACCAAGGCACTTAAGGGAGCCCACCCCTTCCCCAGCCCTGGCACAATCTGTGGGCAAGGCAAGAGCCCCCAAGGGCCCACTTGCCTGCCTGTACACTAATGCCAGGAGCCTGGGCAACAAGCAGGAGAAGCTCATCCTCCTGCTCAGTGCAAAGAATTATGACGTCATTGGGATAACGGAGACCTGGTGGGACTCCACCCATGACTGGACCACAGGTATAGAGGGCTATACCCTGTACAGTGTTGACAAAAGGGGCGGGGGTGTAGCTCTCTATGTGAAGGAAAGCTACATGTCCCTGCAAGCTGACGTTGGCGACCGGCATGGACAGCTAGAGACTCTCTGGGTAAAAATTCATGGGGAATACAGCACAGGGGACATAACGGTGGGAGTCTACTACAGACCTCCCACTCAAAGTCCTGAGCTTGACCAGGAGTTCGCCCAGGAACTGACTGAGGCCACTTACTCCAGGACCTTGGTTGTCATGGGTGACTTCAATTACCCGGACATCTCCTGGGAAGATCACTCAGCAAAATCCGAGCAGTCGCAAAGCTTTCTCTCGTGCGTGGAGGACCTCTACCTGACTCAAGAAGTCTATGGGCCAACGAGAGGCAAAGCGCTGCTTGACCTGGTACTGGCTACGGGGGACAACCTAATCGGCGACCTAGTGATCGATGGGAAGCTGGGTGACAGTGACCACGAACTGATCACCTTCACCATCCGCCGTAAAGCTGGCAAGTCAGTCAGCAACACAGAAGTCCTTGACTTCAGAAAAGCCGACTTTGACAAGCTCAAGAGGCTTGTCAGTCAGGCCCTCAGGGACCGTGACCCCAGGGAGATGGGAGTTCAAGAAGAGTGGTTGCTTCTCAAGGAAGCGATCCTCAATGCACAAGCTAAATCTATTCCAACACGGAGGAAAGGCAGCAAGAAGGCACAGCAGCCCTCCTGGCTCTCCAGGGACCTAGCGGACCTCTTGTGGCTAAAAAGGAAAGCCTACAAAGGACGGAGGATGGGATTCACCTCCAAGGAGAATTATTCTGCGCTGCTCCTGCAGGGAGCAAACCAGGAAAGCCAAGGCTGCAACTGAACTCCAACTAGCTTCAAGCATCAAGGACAACAAAAAGTCCTTTTTCAGATATGCGGGGAGCCGGAGGAAAAGCAAGGGCAACGTTGGCCCCCTGCTAAACCAGATGGGGCAACTGACAACTGATGCCCAGGAAAAAGCCAACCTATTAAATAGGTACTTTGCGTCAGTCTTTCATCCGTCCCATGGGACGCCCATGCCTGCTATAGGACAGGGAGATCTGGATGATGGGGATCCCCTACCCTCCATAAATGCTGACCTCGTGAAGGAACATCTTGAGAAGCTGGATACCTTCAAGTCAGCCGGCCCTGACAATCTGCACCCCAGGGTACTCAAGGAGCTGGCGAGCGTCATAGCTCAGCCTCCTGGCACGGATCTTTGAAAACTCCTGGCGCTCTGGTGTAGTGCTTGAAGACTGGAAGAAGGCCAATGTGGTGCCGATCTTCAAGAAAGGGAGGAGAGTGGATCCGGCTAACTACAGGCCCATTAGCCTGACTTCTATCCTGGGGAAGATCTTAGAAAAGTTTATTAAGGAGGCCATCCTTGATGGACTGGCCCAAGCTAACATCCTAAGGGACAGCCAGCATGGGTTTGTTGCGGGTAGGTCTTGTTTGACCAATCTCATTTCCTTCTATGACCGGGTGACCTATCACCTGGGCAAGGGAGAAGAGATTGATGTCATATATCTTGACTTCAAAGAAGCTTTTGATCTGGTATCCCATGATCACCTCTTGGCCAAACTGGCCAGTTGCAGCCTTGGTTCCACCACGATCCGCTGGCTGGGAAATTGGCTCCGTGGTCTGACCCAGAGGGTTGTAATTGATGGCAGTCACTCATCGTGGTGCCCTGTGACCAGTGGGGTCCCTCAAGGCTCTGTCTTGGGACCCATCCTGTTCAACATCTTCATTAACGATGTGGACATTGGAGTCAGGAGTGGACTGGCCAAGTTTGCCGATGACACCAAACTTTGGGGCAAAGCATCCACGCCAGAAGATAGGCGGGTGATCCAGGCTGACCTGGACAAGCTCAGCAAATGGGCAGACGAGAACCTCATGGTGTTTAACACCGAAAAATGCAAGGTTCTCCACCTTGGGAGGAAAAACCTGCAGCATCCTTATAGGCTCAGCAGTGCTACGTTGGATAGCACTACAGAAGAAAGAGACTTGGGGGTCATCATTGAGCACAAGATGAACATGAGCCTGCAATGTGATGCTGTGGCTAGTAAAGCAACCAAAATGCTGGCTTGCATCCATAGATGCTTCTCGAGCAAATCCCGGGACGTCATTCTCCCCTTGTACTCGGCCTTGGTGAGGCCGCAGCTGGAGTACTGCGTCCAGTTTTGGGCTCCACAATTCAAAAAGGATGTGGAGAAGCTTGAGAAAGTCCAGAGGAGAGCCACGCGCATGATCAGAGGTCAGGAAAACAGATCTTACGATGACAGGCTGAGAGCCATGGGACTCTTTAGCCTGGAAAAGCGCAGGCTCAGGGGTGATCTGATGGCCACCTATAAGTTTATCAAGGGTGACCACCAGGATCTGGGGGAACGTTTGTTCACCAGAGCGCCCCAAGGGATGACTAGGTCGAACGGTCACAAACTCCTGCAAGACCGTTTCAGGCTGGACATAAGGAAGAATTTCTTTACTGTCCGAGCCCCCAAGGTCTGGAACAGTCTGCCAGCGGAGGTGGTTCAAGCACCTACATTGAACACCTTCAAGAGTAAATTGGATGCTTATCTTGCTGGGCTTCTATGACCCCAGCTGACTTCCTGCCCTTTGGGCAGGGGGCTGGACTCGATGATCTCCCGAGGTCCCTTCCAGCTCTGATGTCTATAAGATTAGTCTAATGCACAGTAAAGCATCTCATGTAGATGTACTCTGCCTCCTTTAGTGCATTATATGATACCTGTTGCAGCACATGGTAGGACTTTTGTAGGTGGGTTTCTGTTCACATTCACATTCCACTGATCAACTCCATGATTACTGCCTGGCAATTTGTTTTTGGGAGGGAGGTTTTAAACTAAAAGGGCAGCAGTATAGATACTTTCCATCTGTTTTCTCACAATTGCAGTGACTAGACTGGAGACGTAATTTCCACTGGACATCTTGCTTTGGGACCGTCTCCTATCTGTTAGCTGGCAGTTCTTAGTGAAAGAAATTAAGCAGAGTGGTAGAGAGGACTGTGTGGCAGACACAAGATGACCAAAAGTGACAGGAGAACTTCAGGATAAGGAAGACCACGTGAGACTAGAGAAGGTACAGAGAAGTACAACAAGAATGATTAATAGTATGGAGGGGCTTCCATATGAGGAAAGACTAAGAAACCTAAGCTTGTTCAGTTTAGAAAAGAGGTGCTTGAGGAAGGACATGATAAAGGTTTACAAAATACTAAATTGTGAAGAGAAACTAACTTGAGATGTATTATTTACTCTGTCAAACGATACAAGAACTAGGGATCACAACGTGAAACTTAGTAGGCAATAAGTTTAAAGCTAATAAAAGGAAGTTTTTTTACACACTGCCTGTAATTCAAGCATGAAACTCCAAGCATGCCACCAGAAGCTGACAGTTCATCCAGATTCAGAACAGGGATTGGACAGATTCTTAGAGGAAAGGGGCATGAGCAACTATTGAGCATGAGTTAGGAATACAGTCCCTGAATCAGAACTTGCTAGACCCTAAATGCTTCAGGCTGCAAATGGGAGAGGAACAGTGGAAAAAATGAGAGGAAAACAGGAGACAGCCACTCAAGATTTGCATGCCACCTCTTCGTGATGATGATGACAGCATCTCATGTTAACCCACTCTTGTTCAACGTTCTTCCAGCCCTGCTCTCTTCAGCAGCAACCACTTTCTTAGTGCAGTGGTTATCAGCAGCCTTTTTGTACTAGGACCCATTTGTAAACATTGATGGCCAGTCCAAAGCCACAGCCCCTGGCCCTACCAGTGCCCCTCACTCCCGACCCACAGCACCCTGGCCCTGCTGGTGCCCTTCACCCACAACCTGCAGCCCTCCCCCCATCACCCTGCCTGCTTGATGACCACATGCATGTGCGCATGTAGACATACGTGCTCCCGCTGCCTCCAATCACCCCAAGCAGTTCCTTGCAGGCTGGAACCCATGTTTTCACACATTGCGTGTGACTCTCTCAAATATTCTTGTGACCCACTTTTGGGTCACAACCCCCATGTTGAGAAAAACTGCTCTTAAGCTTACTGGCCTTCAAGCCAAAGTTTACTGGCCTGATTGGGCAGAGAAGCTCCACAGGCTTGAGTGGTATGGACACCTTGACTTTCTCTGCCTCTCCCTGTAGAGATCTACACTTATAAATCTTTCCCATTTCTCGTGAAATGTGTGGCAGCTGTGCACATGCTCTTGGTTTACCCAGCCTCAATTTAATCATTGTTTTCTACAAAAAAAAAAAATGCATTCTTGTTGTTCGATATCCTTTATTCATTTAATTTCTTGAATCTTCTCACTTTTAGAGAACGGTAAGGGCTTGACTGTGTGTACACAACCTTGCAGACCTTGCAGAGAGACAAGAGGGCTGATGGGTGGGTAATCAGGTCTGTTATCTCTCATCTCCGTATACCGCTGCTAATAAGGATGTTATCTCTGGAAACAACAAATTTTCCTTTCCCTATGACTGAAGAAGCACATTTGTGCCCAGAAGCTTGCAAAGAACAATTTTTCCCAACTATTTAGTTGGTCTAATAAAAGATATCACATTTAGCCAAAGAACCTTGTCTGCCTATGATCTCTGGAGACACAAATCCAGTTTAAGAACTGAAACTAAGCATTACAGAGATACTTGATAAGATCTTCTAGACTGAGCACTGAGTCCCATTAGGTAGACTGGTTTTCTTTAATCTTTACTAATCTATAGAGGAACGCTTGGGAACGCCATAGAATAGGGCCCCTAATATAGTCTATGGTTTGTTGTGACCCATTTATAAAACTTCTAAAAAGGTTACATGAATATATTGTCCCAAACAGTATATAATTGGAAGTTATAATCCCTATTCCATGATTTTTTTAAAGCATCTTAACAACCCCCCCAAAAACCCCCAAAATATGATTTAATTAAAGAATCTGATTTAAATTAAAAACCTCCACTTTAAAAAGAAAAAAATCCTTGATCTTTATCCACCCTGCTGGTTACTGCTTTTTAGAGTGCTGCAGGCAGTCTCCACCATCCTTGTAGGTCAGAATCCTGGCCTGTGTGATGAAAAGGCAATGAAAATACCTCTTTGCAAAGGCTAAGGGGATGCCCTAGTTATCTCTTTCTTTAAGCAATTTATAGGCCAGTGGGTAAAGCTGTCTGGCACCATTAGAGTTTGTCATTCCAGGTTCTAATTTATCTCCTCAGAAGATAAACTGCTAGACTATAAAAATCTATAGTATAGTATTTATAGTACATACGCTGCAACTCCATGTGTTTTTGCTCATGTATAAAAGTAAAAATTGATTTTGGATACGGGAGGGATTTGAAGGCATGGTGTTTAGGTCGGTTCTGCATTCGTTCATACAGTGGTGGGAGAAAAATGTTGTTTCAAGGGGTGGATTCAGAGTGGGAGTGTGGAGTTGTATTCACTTTGATTCCTCTTCCACACAAACTTTAAAAATCAACTGGCTGGGAGGCAGCTGCATTTCTGCTCAGGCAGTGTTGAGAGGCACTTGACTTCATGGCTCCGGGTCACCTTCGTCATGCCTGTTGATTTCTCTCCATAGGTGTTAACGGCCCTCTCTCCTTTTTAATGGTCTAGATGTTCTAATATTTAAACAGTCTTTTTTTCTGCAATTTTTCTGTCTGTTAGCCATGCCTGATGATAATATTACCACACTTGAACTCAAAACAGTTTGCAGGGCTGTGAAATAGAAGAGGACCAATCTCTCTCAGGTGTAGAAACAACAGACAGTGAAGTACTTGAGGCACTATCAAAATGTTGAAGGAGGAAAGATTTTATCTGATAATCTGAATAAGAGGAGTACACTTAACTGCAATGACTACAGGACTAGTGACACAGTCTCTTTTGACTATTATAACTATTTTTACCTAGTTTGTTGTGGTGTTTTAAAACTTCATAAATATTCAAGCAAATTAAACGTAAATTCCAAGTTATATTTGTTTTTGCCTTGATTTTGAAATTAGTATAGTGTTTGCACCCTATCAGATGGGTAAAGCATCTAGTCATTAACTGGAGAAACTATGTGTTGTGTTGTATGTGTTGACTTGTCATGCCATCTGCACCCCCATTTTCAAAAACCTAGATCCTCCCATGATTGTTTCTTGTTGTTTTGAGTGTGCCAGTAAAGCTGGGGGGTGATGGGGGTTCTACCATAGTAAATAACTGCTTCATGAAGCATCTGTTCTTTGCATTTAGCATGCCTGGGAAGGAAAGGAGTGCAAGAAGCATAGCATACCCCAGGAAGGGTACATCTGAGCCAAGCAGCAGCACTTGGCTGCTGTTGAGGGGAAGCTATTTCTGGGCACAAGACTTGGTTTAGCAGCTGGACCCTTTGTGAGACCAAAATAGTAGCACCTCCCACCCCCTGGCACAGCTGACACAAACAGTTTGATCACATGTTGGCATGAAAAGAAGCATCCAGGTAAAAAATCATGCACCTGTCAGCACTATCTGCATCTTACTGCTGATGAGGCCAGTGCTTAGAGCAGCAGACAAGCTGGTAGCCTGAGTCTCTGCTTTTGAGACCAGGGTGAAGGTTTGCTCCAGCTGCTTGTGGTATGAAGAAGCTGTGGAGCAGCCAAATTACAGAGGGGCTAGGTATAAATAAACCTAACCAAGAGTCTGTGAAAGCATGACACACTGATCCCCAATTCATCCAGGGTTATTTTTGCCACTGTTGGCTCCAGGGCTAAAGTGCTTGTAGGAGTTGTGTCACAGATTTGTAGTCTTTCTTGATGAGGATTGCCTCACTTTCCATGTGTCCATGATCTCAAGCAGGATATTAGCCTCATATCTAATACTAATAACTAATACTAATACTCATATCTAATAATATTAGCCTCAACTTGTAGTATTTGTTTGTTTCATCTGAAGGAGGATGGACCTTCCCATTTCTAGCCACCCTTTCCATGAGGAACCCTAAACCTATCTTGTGCCACAAACTTCAAGCTCCAATTAAAGAGTTAAAGTCCAAGGAGGTTTCCCCATATGAGTGTTCAGCCTTGTGCTTTGTACAAATTAACTCGTAATTGAGTCTAAATCTCTCCAGGAGCAGACCCATCTTGATTTTAAACTCGGACAGGGCAGCACTAGCTTAAATGATTATTTGCATTGCTTCATCTGAATTTACAATAGCATAGGGCAGTGGTGGCCAGCCCACAGTGCACATGCCACAGGCAGCATAGGCAGTTGGCATATTTGGCATGCAGAAGATCAGCGAGCAGGTAGTTACATGGTAGTTGGGGAGGAGGCAGAAGTCAGGGGTCAGTGCTGGCTCCAAGGTTTGGCCCTGTGGGAGCGGAGGGATTTTGCTGAATTCACTGTTACCACATTCTGGAGACAAGAGAATTCCATGGCACTGGGCAGCAGTGGGGGCTGACTATTAGAGTGGCATTATTTCAAACTTTGAACTTAACTTGTCACACACCATCCAAAAAGGTTGGCAGCCACCACTCATCTGGCAGTTATCTAACTCACATGTGTCACAGTATCTGTTGCTGTACAGAGGTGATCTTACCCACACAGTCATAGGTATTATGATGAATAAATGCTGCTTTCTCAGCTAATACGAAATGCATTCTACCAGACTGGTGACACATCAAAGCTCTTTAAGACACTACCAAAAAATGACATTTTAGTTTTGCTCAGTTAGAAAAGTTTATATCCAGGTACATTGTCACTCATATACTATTCTTGTTTAGACACCCACCTACGAGTACCAAAAGGGTTACATCTTAACAGTAAAATCTTCTGTGAACTATGATGCGCTTCCCAAGTTTGTTTTAAATTTTACAAAAACACTTTGGAATGGTCTTATGGAGCATTCACTGTTCTTAAACTAGAAACAATGAAATTCAACTACAGCATTGGCTCTGCTCTCTTATCTACACCTGACTGCTCCACGAAGAATCTGATTCTGTATGTGGCAAAATGTCTAAGGGGCAGCCATGAAAGAGTTGCCTCAGTATTTTATGCTAGCTGTCCCTAAGGGTTTCAACCTGCACAGTTTTTGTAGCTACTTCACTAAATTGATAGAAAAGCAGATTTATGACCCCATGAGTATCACAACACTCCTAACTAGAAAGGAGTTAGTTACCAGGATAGCTATCCAGAAACCCCATCTTTCTACTATAGAAAGCCATTATACTACTTGGCTGCAGTATGAAGACAACTAAGAAAGCCTTTGGAGACAAAGTAGAATTAGGATCACAATGTCCACTCCATTTTCTTGACCACCGTATGAATAAAAGGTATTTGGATACTCTCTTACCTTAGCAAAGCGTCCTTGCAAAGATGAGCTCTGCTCCAGCAACAGAAAAGGGTATGTAGAAGCTACCAGCACTCCATACTGATCTGCTGATTTCACTACTGCAATCACTAGCTGATGAGCAGCTGGACCTGCCACTGTTGTATTGCCTCACACAGCATCAATTAGTCAGGTGTGAGTCCTTCTGACCCCAAACACATGTGTGTGTCTCTAGGCCCAATCAATCAGTCTGGCAGCAATAAAGTGGCATTGAATAAAGCAATGAAGTAACATTGTGGGGATTAAAAAGTAAAAGTATCTTGTGGATTTCAATGTCCTGGCTACCTGAGTAGATAGTGCTGGTATTCCTCCTCATTTTATTTACAGACATGGGCTATTTTCAAAATCATGAAAAGTAAGAATGGAAAAAAGTAAGAGTGGCATGGGCAGGGCACCAGTATATCAGGGCTGCTCAGCACCAGAATGCAGTGGGCAGGGGATAGCAGAAGCTGGATGTGCATCTTGGTGAGCAAAGGGGACAGGGAAAGCTCTGATTTTCTGTGCTTAAAAACCCAAAATCAAATGCCAAAACTTATAGGCATTTGGAATGTATTTTATTATAGTGATTGAGGCACTGGTAGGCTTCCAAATTACTTTAAAATTGTAAATATATTGATAAAACACTGTTTAACTGATACCTGTAATATAGTGGCATTTCATTGTTATCATGGAAAAACACAGATTTTGGGGTTTTAAATCAGAGAAGCTGTGATTTTAAAGCAGAGAATTTGTGATTTGTAAACAGGGAAAACCAGGATCCCTGGTTATCAGCACCACTTAAGTCCCCTTCCTTGCCAATGCTGAAAAATTTTAATGAACTGCCTTGATTCTGCAAGATGTTGCATATAGGGTGGCCATCATAGAGGGCTGTCCAGTTGTCCTCTATCGATACAAAACCTGACACCTTGAAGAGAAAAATAGGGGACATAAAGAGTAACAGAAAAACAGACCTAGTTGCATATGAACCGATTCTTGTATCTACTGGGATTTCTACTGACTCCCTTGAGAGCTTGTAGTATTACAGTCTTCCTACAGCAGTGTGTCATCAATCTGTCTGGTTTTAAAATGACAGGACAGCAAAAGATGCCAAAGAGGGAGTTGGCATTAGTTCACTTGGAAGGTAAACTTTAACAATAAGTAAAGCTAAACATAACTTTGTTTCTAATGCAACTCAAATGAGAAAAAATATATCAATATAGAATTAATGCAGAAAAGAATAGCTCCAGAATATGGTAATATTTCCTCACATCTACCCACATCTGAAATTTTTTTCTTGTCCAGGTCCATTACCTTTTCTTTAAGTTTTAACAAGGGTTGACAGAAAAAGTGAGTTACACATTCATAAATGGCATATGAAGTGTTAATAACTTATTAGTTGTTAAATGCATTTTACAAGCATGAGAACAGTTGATTATAGGTAGTTTTAAGCACAACTGAAGATTATAATAGGTAGCTATAAACCTGTTAGAGTAACACTTGGCTAAGCTTAGTCTTTATGTGAATTTATGAATAGAACGCAAATAAGCATGAAAAGATGTAATTTCACTACTAGAATCTAATCCATGCTTTGAATATTTGTATTTTTATAGGATTTATTCCCATGTCATGTAATTCTTTTATTAAAGCTAATAGTAGTTGATAGTTCCATATACAGGGGACGGCAGGCTCTTTCAGTGTTGAAAAGGATTTTTAAGTATATTTTAGAAGGCTTTTAGGATTTTCAGCATTTCCTACCTGCTTCAAACGCACACAAAAGGAACTCAATAAATTTAAGGCTGAATTTGCTGAAGGTCTTAGCAAACTGAGGGGCTTCAAAATTAAGCACTTGAGGTACACAGTTTCTTTCACTAGATTACATAAAAGTAAACTGTTAATTCATTTAATTACATATCAAAATCATGACCTAGATAAGAGCAATTGTAAAAAAAAACAAACAAAAACCCAGCTATTAATAAATAACTCAAAAGCACAAATCTGATGCTTCACTTGATTTCCACATAAAACAAAACTTAAGTCACAAAATTGTATGTCTCTGTCATCAGGATATTTTAACGAAAGGTAATTTTACACAACTTTCAAACGACAATATTTAATAAGTTTCACTTAAAAATAACTTGGTAATTCACTGGCATTTTCTGTTTCTTTGAAGATAAAAACGAACATTCCCAAAGGTAGCAGTTTATATCTACAGGTTATAATGTATCATTGATCTTTTTAAAAAAAGAGAAATTCATATCCTTTGTAAAATACGTTCAATTTTTATAATGAAATGCAGAAACAAAATACAAATTGTATTCCCAAGGAATCTCACCTTGAAGAACCATAAAATTTAAAACAAAATATTTTCACAAAAATCTCATCTAGCCTTCTATTACAAAGCATAATACACTGGACTCTCAAGTACAGCCCCATAAAATAACAAGTTACTATCTTGACAGGAGGAAAAAAAATAGATGTTATCTAACTTTAGGAAAGTCCATGATGAGTTTAGAGATTTGTTTTGAAAAGTAACATATCAGAACTTCCTCCTACATTTCAAGGTCCAGTCCAGAAACTAATACTTTATCGCTGGTACCCTTGTTTTGTTTCCCATGGGTGAAGTTAGGATCCATAGCATTATAGAACTGTTTAATTCTAGATATACATTCCAAATGCACAGAATTAAGAACTCCAAGATGTTCTTTCTGGCTTATTTCTCCTGTGTCCTGCTCTCCCAGTTCTATCATTAGTATCACAAAAGATATTCTAGTCAAGTAATCTAGAAATCTTTACTGCTGGAAACCCATGGTGGAACTGGATGGATACTTTGTTTAAAAAACTGCTAAATGCAGCTGTTTAAAATCCTCAAATAATGGCATTTCAGTAAGAATATTTAATTAATGTTTTTGTTCATGTAACAACTGAGCAATGGCAATTTTATTTATAAAAACATTTACTAAAGTTTCACTCAAAAATTTAAAATCTCAAGCATCTTCACTGTATAAGCAGCACATGCTGTACCAGAGGAACTGGGTTCATTGGTAATGTTCTCTGTTGTCCTACAGAAGACCTAGAATAAAATCCTTTAAAGTAACATGCAGACATTACATACATTGTGCAATTAACTGGTTAATTGCACAACAAATTTAGACCAGCCACATGTGCAAAATAATTATCATGCAATTAACTGGTTAACCGAGCAATAAATTTAGACTGGTCACACATGCAAAGTAACTGTCACACCATAAACATCTCTCTCCAGCTATAAAAAGAGCCAAGCAGCTACAAAGTTAGTGCCTGAAAATGTGTAACAATGCCATAGCTGGTTTCTATCCAGCTTTAGTCTGAACGTATGGCATGGCTTTCATCTACAGTGTGTTCTGGCAGATTCTTATAAGAAACTTTAAGGGACTTTAATCTGGGCCTTCTGTAGGACAATAGAGAACATAACTAGTGGTTAATATGACAAAATTGGAAACCCTCTGGCCATTTATAAGTGCTACTAATAGACAGAGAAATAAGCCCTATCCAGATCTTGGCAGGCAGGACAGAAATCTGTGGTGTAGAATCTCTAGGGTAGAATCAATTAATAACACTTGGCATGAGGAGTAATGAATCCTTTGTTTGATTTTTACTACTCTATAACTTCAGCATTATCACTCATTCACTCCACAAGCTGTGCAAAAATAGCTGCATTTAGTTGCTTCATATAAACTCAACAGAGATAGCAGAGCATATTACAACTGTTCTCAGTGGCTGAAAGATACCTGCTGCCATCAGAGAATGTATGAAACCAGAGCAGTCCTGTAATTCCTTGTTTTCCAATTGCACTAACAGGAAAGAAAAAGGTTACTCTGAAAAGAAGAAATGCTCTATTCCATGCACACACAGATACATTTAACATTGGTTTCAATAAGAGCAGGAAAGAGAGTACTGCTGCTAAAATATGGCAAATGATACCACATAAATGAGATCACACACAATGAAGGACTTCATGCATGAATAAAACAACTTTTTTTATTGATGATTTTTAGGTTGTTTTTATTTTTGCTTTAGTAATGCATATCTGCTGTTCACTCCATGTGCAAAATTGGGGACGGAGGCAGGTGATTAGTTTTTGTAATCAAAATCAAGCAGAAATGAACTTTCTAGTTGCATGAGAGACCTATTAAAAACAGGAAAGCTAAAAAAGCCACAGCTGATAAGACAAAGCTGCTCCCAAACCTGCAGTCTGTCATGCCACCTTAGCACACATCTGGCTGTATTGACAGAGCAGTTAAATATTAAGAGTGACCTCTAGTGGACCAAAATGACAGGTGTCAGCAGGACAGCTACATTATCTTGAGATCTGGTTTGCAACCAGCTTCAATCAGTGTGGCAAAAAGAAGGCACAAATCATTGCAAAGACCAGATTTTTCCATTGTTTTCTTCTTTTTTTAAATACACTATAGTACACAAATTTATCTTGTATATTTTTTTGGACATAAAATTGCATATGTAACAGAATTTAAAACCATAACACAAAAAGTAGGCTCTTCTACCTGAAGCAACACCCTCCCCCCCACACACACATAGTAACATTCATTCCTGACTATATGCAGTACAAATATTTTAGGAATCTGTGACAAAAGACAATTTTTTTAAAAAAATCAAAATCATAAAGCTTGTAAACGGATAATCTGAAATACATTTTATTTATGGAAAAATATCATCAAAATAGTACCACTATGGACTAAACTGCCTGAGTTTTCATTTTATCTGTGATCTTGAAGTAGAGAGCCTTTAGCACAATAGTAACAATTTCAGTCACAACCAGTGCCATACAGCAACTGCTTCGTGTAGAAGTTCTTCTTTTCGTTGGTATTTCTGTTGTGCTATCAAAACTCTTGTGCTAATCCTTCAAACAAAGGGATGTTGAGGCAATTCTTAAATCATTTGGCACAAAGTTATTTTGGCTGGGGCATAAATTTGAGTCTCAGTCATGATGAATAATGTAACATTCCATCTATCAAGTATTCATTTTGATTGAAGAGCTTTCTTTATGTCATTAACTTCCATCTGCAAAAAAAAAAATAGATTTTTTAAAAAATGTGCCACCTAATCAAATTCAGGAATAGTTGCTGTAAGTGGCTATAAGTAGCATAACAAATTAAGTCTAATGTATCATTGGGTATTTCAGGGTGGGGTATAGATTTTGTATTTTATGGGGGGGAGAGGAGAGGGTTTTTTTGGTTTTGTTTTGTTTTTGTTTTTACTTACACCACTGCCAAAGGTTGCACAAATCCAGGTGACTTTCACTAAAGACAGCTGAACATAGCTCCAGAACCAAACTAGGACAGTCACTAGAACATGACATGAACCTACTATTTCAGATTCTCTCCTAGGAGTCTTTCCAGTGTTTCCCAGCCCAAAATGTTCCTCTTTGCACAGAAACTACACTGGGGTGCCTCTACATGAAAAGTTTACTGAGGAGCTAACTAATTAGCTCTGTAGTAAAGCATCACCATCTATACGTGTGGTGCTATTAGGACAGAGTAAACTAATTAACTCTGCCATAGGATAGTACTGCCAGACACAAGTACTATCTAACAATGGAGTTATTTAGGCTGCTGCAATGCATATGTAGACACTGATGGGGATGGCTGAAGCTTGAGGGTGCTTCAGTGTGGGGCACAGGCAGAGGGAAAAAAAATTATTTGTGGGGACTGAGCATAGGCGTGCCCCACCTGCCCACAGCAGGTAAGTCTTTAGGGGAAGGGACAGATCAAGGCCCTCGCAGTGAGGAAGGGAGTGGGACACAGGCAGGAGCAGGAGTGGGGGTGAGTGGGGCAAAGCCCAGCGCACAGCAGCAGCCAGCCTCTGCCTCGCGTACAGCAGTGGGACCCCACCCCCGCCTGTGTCCCTGAATGAGCCGCGCAGGCTCCAACTGTCCCACCACCTGGCCTGGCCAGAGCCCCACTCCCTCCAGCCCCTGCCCCTACCTGTGCTCCACTCCCTTCCTCACCACAGGGGCCTTGATTGCCCCCTTTCCCCAGCCCATTACCCGTCACAGAATGGATTTATACTTGTTAGCCATGCTGGGCAGCTAGTGATCCAAACACTGGGCTGTGATCCTGGTTGTGCGTGTGCCCCTCCTGCCTGTTGCTGCAGCTGTCTGCAGCCCGGCTGCTTTGTGGCCCTACCCACTGCCCCGAGTTTGGTGGGGCTGAGCCCCGTTAGTCCTGGCCTTCCACTGCCTAAGGTGTGGGAGCTGCCTGCCAGCTAGTTCCACACTGAGACACTCTCATGTCCCAGCCAGCCCCTCCACAACATGCTGAGCCAAATTGGAGCAGCCCTGGGCTAGCAGGCTGACCCTGGGGCCCTCTGTTTGCTGAGGCTGCTCTGCCCTGGCTTAACATGCTGTTGTCCCAGATACACATGCAAATAAAGAGCCTGGGAGCAATAAACTCCACAACAAACAGTGATGGAGTTTTTTCAGCCACATTAACAGCACATGTAGATGAGCCCGGGTTTAACTTAAATTGGCTTAGTTAAGCTATTTGTTTATTTATTTATTTAATCTCCAGCACACCCTCCCCCAAAAAAGCTCAGGTTGGCTTATAATAAAAACAGTTAAGTGATAAAAATAGATAAAATATTAAAATAAAATAGTAAATTCCTCAAACCATACCCCCAAATTAGCTTCACTCTACCTCCTAATCTAGAGCAACTTTTGCATGGAGACTCACACATATAACTGGTTTACACAAATATAAGTTTAGCTTGAGCCTACACATTTATCAGTGCAAGTTAAACTAGATCTAATTTGCCACACCCAAAATTTTTTAGTTATATTAGTACTGCTGTGTGACTAGACCTAAAGCTGTCTTGGGCTGGAATCCAAAACCCTAAATGTTAGGGAACGTTAGGCCAAGGAAAAAATATCAATAAAAAGTTGATCAATTTTAGTTGACTATTAGCTGTTCATTATTAAAAACATTGACTCTGCACAGTTCTACCCAAACTATTCTATTTGCAAGTTTCTGGCCTTGTGATGCAGTGAGAAGGAAAATACCCACTGAAGGCATGTCCAGATGAACTCGCATGCGCCTCTTGCAGCATCTCAAATCCTTTTGAGATGCTGCAAGAGGCACGCGCAGGAACGAAAAAATGCAATTTTGCAGCACGGGGGCAAAATTAGACCTCTGGATATCTAGGGGTCAAAAAACCCCACAGAGAAAAGAAGTGAGGCAGGTCCCAGACCATGCCCTGAGGCAACTGGAGGCTGGGTCCTCCACAGAGATGCTCTGGCTGCCAGAGCATCTCTATGGTGAGCCCTCACTCTGGTGCTGAAGCATGCTGCCTGCCCACGCAGAGCAGGCAGTGTGCCAGCAAGAGGGAGCTGGACCCAGGCATCACTGTTGGTAAGCAAGGGCTTGGAGGGCTGGAGGAGGGGGGAGGGGACCATGGGGAGGACCCCCGCCAGCCCCGTCTGCTCCCCCAGCCCCCCCGATGCCTTCCCTGCCTGGCCCCATCCCCCCCCAGCCCCTCCAATCCCTTCCCTGCCCAGCCCCATCCCCCCCGCAGTCTCCCAAGCTCTGCCTCCCCACCCCAGCATCCTGGGGGGGGGAAACAAAACAACCCCCCACCCTGTGGCACTTACTTACCAGCAGTTCGAGCTGCCATCTGGGTTGCTGGGCCCCCCCCACACTATGCAAGGCTGGGTGACAGGCCCAGCAACCCCAGCCTGGGCCCTGCTGCCCCCTGCTGCCTGGGGGGGGGGCTCTGCCAGGAGGCCACAGACTCCACCCCCAGCTCCTGAGGTGAATAGAGGATTTTTTTTTTTTCTTTTTAAAGTGCCAGAGGCTGGGGTGGGGATCGTCCATGTGGGGTCTGGGGGAGCAGAGGCTGGCAGGGGATGGGGCCAGGCAGGGCAGCAATCCAGGGGCTGAGGGAGCACACAGGGGTGGGGTGGGCCATGTGGGCCCTCCAGGGGGAGGTAGCCCCTGTGGGGGGGGCTGTAGCCCCTTTGGGGGGCCATGGCCCCTGTGGGGGGCAGCAAAACATATTCATGAATTCACAAAACATGCATTTAGTATTCACTTTATTATTATGATAGAGACACTGGTAGGCTTCAAAATTTCTTTAACACTGTAGATATATCAATAAAACATTGCCCAACTGATCACTGTCTCTGTCTCTCTCTCTGTGAGCATGGATTTTGGGGTATTTTACAGAGTGACTTTGGGATTTTTGTATCAGGGATTTTTCAGTTTTCCAATAGGGAACACCAGAATTTCTGCTAGGGAGGCCAGTGGCAGGACGCTGCCTCTCAGAGGTGGCACCTTGGACCTAGCTGGCTGTGGGTGATCTCCTGGCCAACTGGGGGCAGGAGGACATGCTTTGACCGTTCAAAACAGGCCACCACACCTGGAACATCTTCTGGGTGATAGCTGCTCAGATGGCTGGGCAGGGGCACACATGGCAGTAGTGCCACATAAAGGCCAACCCTGCAGCCACAGGCAGGTGGACCAGAGGGGCAGATGCCTCATTCATGCCTGGCAGGTGCACAGCAGGTCACAGCCAGGCAACAACCCCCACTGCCAGACTGCTGCAGTGGGTAGAGGGTGCAGGGAAGTCTCAGGGCTGCTTCAGCAGTCCAGCTGGCACAAGGGGTAGTGTCCCCAGGTACTAATTGGCTGAGCCCCAGAAGCTCCTGAGAGCGAGTAGCCCTGAGCTATTTGACAGGGCAGCTTTTTGTACTGATGGGGCCAGGACAAGACACCTTTTTATACTGCTGGGGACAGCACAGGTGCTGGCCCTGGGCTCTGGCTCCCCCTGGCTGCAGATCCAGAAGCAGCCAAGCAGGGTCATTCTGCCCCGAGTAGCACAATTTGCCCCACAACAAAGTATGTCTGAGCACCTGCGCCGAGGTAAAAAGCCCCAGCTCAAATTTGTACCACTTCTATTTGAACTGCTGCAAGTGCATATGCTTGCATGTGTGGACATGCCCTGAGGGGTCAGGTTCTGCCACCCTTGTAAATGTTCAGTAGTACCTCATTTAGTGAGACTAGAATATTGAAATCAGGTTTTGATTTTGAATCATCAATACAAAATAGTGAATTCATACTGCAATATGAAAACAAAAATATCAAAAATAATCAAAACTTAAACTTTGCTAACCAAATGAAAATCTAATAAGTACTCTCCAAAAACTATAAAAAGCTGTCTCTTAGTATTTGAACCAGTATAGTGGATGATCCAATATGTTCCTCATACTTATGCTTCTTGTCCTCTACTCTGGCCAATGTCTGAATCAGCTGGATAGTCTTCTAGGTAAAATACTATTAAATGTCAAGGGAATTGGAACTGGATTTTTAATTAGGAAAATATCCTTAAAAAAAATTAAGGTGCTTTGCTAAGGAAAACCCAAGTGCAATGTGCAAGAGAAATAGTGAAGTCTTGTTATCTAAAAATATTTTTTCAAATGCAATAGAATTAATCCTTCATTTAAAAAAAGGCTTTGCCAGATCATTGATAATTTAAAACAAACATATAAACTTAGTTACCTTATAAACAAGAACAACCTGGGTAACTGAAACTAACATTTTAAATTTCTTTTTAAAATTATCTCTCACTTTGTCCACTAAATACTATATATTTAGGGTTTTTTTTCCAGCATGGACAATAAAAATGGACCATTCAGTTTCCAGATAATTTTCAAATATGACTGCAAAATTGCAATGTATACATATTTCTGCAATATATACAGTGTGTATACAGACTGATATGTACATGCACACATACAGACATTCTGTAATATATACATTTGAAACATCATAAGATTAAAATATAATAGTTTTAGGAAAATGTTTATAGTAGGCTTTTCTTTTCCTTTAATAGAATCTATTTATTCCAAGTGTTATAAGAACTTCTTGGTCCTAAATCTGATCTGCCACTATCCCAGTGAAGTTGCCTCCTGCCTATTGAATAAAAATTACCTGTAATCGTAGACGGATCTTCTTTTCTTCATCCAATTCAGACAGCAATTGTTTGATCTCTTTTCTATTAAAAATAGTGCAAAGTTCACATATTATTAGAATAAAAGTACAATTGTTTTCTTGAGCCTTGTTTTCCTCCCTGAACCAGTATCAGAATTCTCTAACCTCCGGGTTACATTTTTGGCATACTACAGTTAAAAAAAATTGAAGAGAAGAGGGGCAACAAAATGGATTAGGATGTTGGTAGGTTAACAAAACTACTAACATAAGCTTTGCCTATGTTGCCACACGTTTATCTGTTTTAAAACAGTTTATCTTAACACCATTTGTTGCAATTTAGGAAACAAGAAATTCCAAGGTTTGGATCTGTTGTTGTCCATGGGCCTCTGTGATGGGCAAGGTGTAGGAAAGGGAGAAGGGGCACTGGGGGCACAGGACGGAGCAGGCAGATGGTGAGTCTCCATGGAGACAGGTCAGGACCTCCCTAGGCAAAAGCATGCTTGGCCAGGCAGATGGGATGGGGCTGTGGGCAGGCGGGGAGTGATGTCTAGAAGCAGGACGGGTGGCCGGGGCTGGGATCGTGGGGCAGTGACAGCCCAGGGCCATGCTGGGAGAGGATCATGGCTCTGTCTTGGGCCCTGGCCTTGTGCTGTCACTGCCCTGCAATCCTGGCCCCAGCCCCACCTGCCCATCCCACTCCCAGACGCTGCTCCCCACCTGTGGCCCCATCCCACTTGTTCAGCCAAGCACACAGTGCCTCCGAGGGTCCCAGGCACATCTCCATGGAGTCCCACCCACCTGCCTGCTCCATCCAGCATCCCAGCAGTGGGTGTGGGGGAGATAGGCAGGTGCCTGGGCAGCAGGACTGGGTCTGGCGGCAGCAGAAGAGATGCACGGCAGTGGCAGCTGGACAGAAGTGCCACCACCAGGCTGCCGGGAAGTAGAGTCCAGCTGCTGCACTGCCCCAGCCCCGTTACACACCCAGGGGTGGCGGGACCAGCTACACACACCACAATCCAAGATGTTCCCCACATTTGGGCCAGGCTGAGGGACACATTGTGGCCCAGATAAAAATACTCTGGCAGACCATATTTTGCCTATCTGTGTTAGAACATCAGGCTGGAGGACTGAGGAGTGGGGACCTAGTTACTGCTTATGAAAGGCAGTCAAGTTGGCCCAAAATGCGGGGGTAGACAGTGAGTGAGCAGCTCTCCACATTCCTTTTTGATCCTCCCACCATAGACTTTATAATCTCCCTTCCTTCTCTGTCCCTCTTCCATGCGCCTCTCCAGTACAGTATGTTCAAGTGTGCTTTTACATTCAGCTTTCTATTATTTACTGCCCGAGTACCACAACACACATCCTGACTGAGAGTTTCCTGTTTTCATTCCCACTGAAACAATGGAAGATATCAACTAAGTCATGAAAAGGCCCCAGATTCTCCCAAAATCATGGACAATTAAAAAACAAAACAAACAAAAGACACCTAAATAAACAAGATGCGGGATAAAAATACAATTAGTTACTCTATTAATCACAATTCAGTAATTTATCTGCAGCAGTGGTTCTCAATCTATATGCCATAGCGGGCCACACTTGTAGCTCTCAGTGTGTTATGTGGGCCGTATAGGATGTCACATGAGCTGCAGCAGTGTGCTGACTGGGCCACATGCAGCCTGTGCGTCACGGGTTGAGAACCGCTGATCTGGAGTAATAGCTTTCTGTACAGTTGCACTAACAGGTAAGCAACAAATTACTAGTGTTACTGTATAACATATTTAATCATTTTAGTATCAAAACCTACTTACTACAAAAGCTTTAGGATCAATGTGCTTAGGAGTCTTTTAATTGCTTCTCTCACATTGAACACTTTCAAACCATTAACCCGTGTCAAGTCTAAAGTTCGGCTTTTTGAAAAGCCATTAACATCTACATGTGTCATAAAACAATGCAACTCCAGAAAAACTGTTCCAGATTAATCAATACAGTGTTTATCGTTTTTCCCCATAACATATCTTTAAGAGACTGTTCAACAGAATTTGCACACAATTAACAACCTTCTCCCCAGTCTTGCCTCTTCTCTCCCTCCTAATAGATCTTGTAGCCTCTAACACTTACTTTTGCTGGTCTTTCATCGTTTCAATAATGATTCGTAGCTCCTTAACTTGTGTTCTCAGCTCCTCCAAGGCTGCTTGCCCCTGACTTGAGAACTCAGTCTTTGGCTTTCCTTCAGTACTGAATAAGGATGGGGAATTTGACCTTTGGCCTGTTGTTCCCCCAGTAACTGAATGAAGTACAGTTGAAGGTGAGGAGGATAATGATGCTTGTGCACTAATTCCACTGGTTAAACTTCCTGGTTTGGGAGGCAATGACGTTTTATTGTCAGACACCTGTTAAAGAGAAACAATGAATGTCCATGATCAAAAGTTTCTGATTTCTGAACAGCAAACACATCACCACTAGGTATTCTGCCTTGTAATCATACTGAAAGGTTTGGCCAGAACCCTGGCATGCTTGTCCACATGTTGGATACAAAACCAGGTAGCCAAATTTACATTTATGTATGTGCTCCACATCAGAGACTCAGTGATTCCAGAAGTTACCACTGGAAGGCTTTCTGTCAAAGCTGCTACAAAAGGTAAGGAAAAAATGATAGTCCAGTCTGAGGCGCTGAAAAGGGCAACACAAAAGTGCAATGAGTTAGGAGCTTTGATACATATTTTTAACTAAGTGTTAAAAATATTGCAGATAATTCTCTAAGAAAACGAAGCTTTACTCAGCACAGTACTCACAAAGTACAGTTTTACTCAGCACTTTGCCATTATTACATGCTAGAAGATGCCTAAACCATCTGCTTTATTTTTGAGAGTACAGAATGTATGTCGCCCTATGAATTTTTGTAGTCAGATTACAATTGTGATATTGCACTAACTGAAGGATTCTGTCTTCCTTCTTTTGCCCAATGAATATATATGTCTCAAAAGTCCCTTAGTATGGCCCATCAGAAAAAAACACGGCATTGTTGGAAGTGTAATAATTTGCCAATGACAAAGTATTTAACTACTAACTTTTTGTACTGTGTCTCTGTTCACCTTGATATGATTAAGCTATGGATTCTTTGTTTAACCTACCTAAGTAGGTAAGTGACCCACACCACTGAAGTACCAAGTTGCCTCATGATCATTCTATCCTTGTGACATTCCCAGGAGATTGTAAAATGGAACAAAACTTTCCTAACTGGTCTACAAACTGTTTTTGTAACAAATGAACTCTTTCACATAAGGCTACAATTTTATACCAATACATATTTTGTATTAATATGTATTATAGTGGATACATTTATACAATCATAAAGGTAGTTTACCAGTATAGTTTATTCCTCTTTTTTAACTAATACAGATACAGTTGTACAGAAACTATTCTGTTTTTTACTGGCAAATCTTCTTAATGTATATGTACTTCATGCTAGCCCAAAAGAGCTTTTCCTTGTTTCACTTGTGAAACTAGCATAAGCTGTATGAACAAAAGAACTTTACTGGAAGTATAAACATTGTTCCCATTGGAAGGGTTTAGCATTATAGCTGTACCAGAATAGCTGCACACAGGGCAAACCTTCTCTAGTGTAGACCAAACATAGGCCTTTTGTCTATGGTACAATAATCCTTCAGTACAGCGTGCTTTTTTTTCTCCAGCTTACTCTGAAATGCCTAGTTATCTACAGTGATAGCAACCATGTATAAATCTCTCAAAGAAATAATTAACAAATAAAGAAAATCCAGGTACATGAAGTTAAGATAGTAGAGGTAGAGTGATCTAACTTACTTGTGATATTGTAACAGTCTTTGCTTTCTTTGACACTTCGATTGTTTTGTGTGTAAGGGAGATATGTTCCTCCTTCTCATCTTCAGGACTTGGCGAGTCAAAGAAATCAGAACTTGAAAGGGAGGACTGGTCAAAAAATAAAAACAGATTGTTTCATACACTATTTACATGGCAAATAGTACAATAAAATAAAAAGTTATAACTCAACACAACTTGTACCTAAGACATGGAAAAGATTTCAGAATGTGGGAATACAGCCATTCCCAGAAAGAATTTTAGTTTCTTCAAGTCAGAATTTTTTTTTTTGAGGTAAGTTGGGTCAGTAGGTGCAGTAGGACTGGTTTTCTAGTGCTATCGGTGTAAACAGGGAAGAAATTCATTGTGTCCTTTCCCTCACCTTTTTACACATACATTTCACCTTGTAAAGAGTCAGCACAACTTTGATCCAAGGGTTGTTTTTTTAAAAATTAATATAACTTTCCATTTGCTCTAGTATTTCCTTTCTTTTTTCTAGCACATCAGTAAGTGCTATTATTGTTTGCAGTAGCCTGCTTTAACTTTGACTTCCTGGGATGCAAAAAACAGTATGAAAAGAAAGAAAAATTATGCTGGGGAAAAAAAAACAACCAGATTTTTTGCTCATTATAGAATGAGCCAAAGAATAACCAAAGCCAAAAACTGCATGAGCCAAGAATAACAGCTCTACAGTAGATGAGGCAAGGTACACAAGCAAGAACACACAAATAGTTGATAGATAGCTAGACAACAAAATTTAGAAGTATAATCTGATATGTAGAGTAGCTGTACCTACAGGTGCAATATAACACCAACATAGGATGGACCATCATACAGAGTGTGGAAATTAATCATGAAAACAGCCAAGAGGCTCCCACAAAGACATTTCCCATATGTCTGTGCATGCTCCAAAATTCATATAAATTTACAGAGAGCAAGGAATAGTGATTTTTGTATATTTATTTGGTTTGATTTACCGTTTAATAGCAAATCAAATGCTGAGGAAATATCTTTCGGCAGATAAACTTACAATGCAGTAAGTTCCTTATGCCAGACATGCTGAAACTTCATTCCAGGAAATGCATAATGTATTTATGGATTTTATAATACCATGTTGAATGTGTATAATTTGAAAATAGGGGTGATTTCTGAAGACCTCCAGTGGAGGCAAAGGAATATCCATTTTGGAGAAATGTTCCCAAAATACTTGATAGTTAGTAAAAACTGCTCAATTCCAAAGATTCTTATTAGGTATTTTTAAGTGCCCAGTCAGGATTGACAGGGATGACTTAGCAGCATGCAAAGAATGGGTAACAATCTTTTAAGACAGGCAAATATCTTAAGTGACATTCAAGATTATGCCCAAATTGTAAGAATGGGCTCCCTGTGACAGAGTGATAAGGTAAGCATAATTGAAAGGGTTGGATGACACAGAAATTATGAAAAATAAGATTACAGAAAATCATTTTAAAGAAAGGAAAGCAAAATCAACTTACCAATGTGAGCGACTGGGAGGGTGGTCGCCTGCCAGTGGCTTTTGGTCTGGTTGTAGTTGGATGACTGAGCTTCTCAGCAACAGGGACTACAGAGTCAAAGCCTTCCAGATCTTAAAAACATACGCAAAAAATACAGTCAAGTTGTATTTTTCTCTCCAGGGGAAATAATAAAGATTTATTTTTAAAAAAGGCCATTATAAATCTCAAAGAAATCAACCCCCTCCCTTTCCCCATTACATCATGTTGTTTTTGGCAACACCTTCTTAGCATTTATCTACTCTTTTATTTTAAAAAAAGTGAGGGCAACTGAAATCTAGACATGTTTACAATGCATGGCTGCACTTGTAAGGCAAAGAAAGATGTACAGGAGCCATAAAATAAGGCAAAGAAAACAGATGTACAGGAGCCTTTTCTTTTGTCCAGGCCTGCTCAGACTAAACGATAAGATGGGCACTGCCATGTGAAACAGAAAATACAGCTGCTACAGAGGCTAATAGTTTGACGAAGAATACAAAACATTCTCCCACAATTCATGTAATCAATTCTAAATGTGCACCGCAGCATCTCATACCAACTGCTAATAGGATTCTAGGAACACTGTGACTGTAAGGGAGTCTCCTGGGTCAGTGAGTCTTGTGCTCTCTTATTGCAACTACATTATTAAATACCTTTCTTTGACAAGAGAAATACTTATAATAGGCTAGGTATAAAAATTAGTGGGCGGGAGTGAAACCCTAATAATGACTTATTAAAACTGCACAGGGTTCAGGGAAATTAGATTTTGTGGATGGGGGCCTTGACTGGCTTTGTGAAACAGACTGCTGGGGTGTTTTCTGAATCTGGCCATATGTCAGTACATTTACTGAAAGAGCAACGTGACATCTGAAGAAGTATTACAAGCCCTGAATGCATCTTTGAAATTAGATGAGTGGCTTTAAACCATCTAATTTTATGGGTTATATTGTTTTAAGTCACCTCAACTTAAAAATACCCTACTGCCCTGCTAAATAGAAATAAAGGCTGCTGACAGACATGAACCCCCCCCAACAGCACTTTCCTGGAAGAGGAAGCATGTTAGTTTGACCTGGCTCTCTAGCATCTGTATAGATTGGGCACTTCTGTGGGACTTTTTGACGCTCATCTAAACCTGATCCAATCAGCTATTGTATAAAAGTGCTAAAAAGCCCTGCTGAATCACACAATCTATACAGACATTGGGTGAGCTGGGTCAAATTAATGCAATGCATCTTCTGGGCATGCTCTGTGCTTGGAATGGGGGCACGCCGAGCTTAAAACGCTGCTTTGTTTTGTTTTTTCCACATCTGCAAGCAGCCTAATGTGCAATGCATATGCATGTGTGAGCACTCACATCCAACAACTTTATCATGCTAAGGGAACACACAATAGAAGAATAAGCTAGGTACAAGAAAGTATTAGCTGTGAACCAAATTTGGCATACATGTTTTATATTATGAACAGAGTAATGTTTTTATGACACAACTTAAATTAATAATTGTATATGCCAGTCATTTTCAGACCTGTTAAAAGGAAAAATTAATCTTCTGCAGATTAAGGTGTTGACATACTACGTAAGTACTCTTAAAATGTTAAGTAACAGTAAAACAGACTTACTACACGAACAAACTGTTGCCTATTACAGTAGGACAGCCAAAACAATTTGGTGGCTGATAGTTAAATGGGATCTAGAAATTCAACTGCATATATCCATGGCAGTAATATGTGCAACTACCAGGAAAAGAAGAGAGGTCTTTTTCATAGCACTGTTACATTCACAGGTTACTTGTCTCGGAGTTTTACCACATTCTAGGAACAGTTCTTTCCACAGACAACCAGTGATCCCACCATCATCTACTGAGTGTGGTTCTTGCTTTCCACTGGTTAGGTCTGGAAGCCAATACCTAACCTTTGTCACTGTGGCCCGTTAATGAGGAACTGACAGTCTGAGGCTGTAAGTTCAACTTTGCAAAGGTCACATGATGTCACAGTAGCCAAGTCTGGATTGAGCTTTTCAAATTCAATAAGGCAACATGCAAATGTGTTACATAAAACTGTCCGTAGTCCTCTAGTGCTGCTTTGTTGGTTTGGATGTAACTAATTTTCTATGGAAAATGAAGTCCAAACAGGTATCCGAATATCTGACTTGCAGTTTTCCAGATGAGATGAAGAAGACATGAGGAGGGGGATGTGGCTTGCATTGTTCAAACTAGAATTGATGATGCTTGTCTTCACTGCTACCATACATTACTGCTTTAAGTTACACATGGCAGAAAATGGTAAGTTCTACTCCCCCCATTTTTACTCCACTGAACCAAGAATGCAACGTATGCTAAGACAGCTTCAATGTAATGGCCGTCTTTCCCTATCTCATGACTTCCATACATCTTCTGGGTGATAGCTGCTCAGATGGCTGGGCAGGGGCACACATGGCAGTAGTGCCACATAAAGGCCAACCCTGCAGCCACAGGCAGGTGGACCAGAGGGGCAGATGCCTCATTCATGCCTGGCAGGTGCACAGCAGGTCACAGCCAGGCAACAACCCCCACTGCCAGACTGCTGCAGTGGGTAGAGGGTGCAGGGAAGTCTCAGGGCTGCTTCAGCAGTCCAGCTGGCACAAGGGGTAGTGTCCCCAGGTACTAATTTACATCTGGATGGTGGCCGGGGCTGGCTGGAGCAAGACAGTGCTACAGTGAAGAGGTTGCCTGCCATCTAGACCTGCACTGTAGCATCCTTGTGCTCTAGCTAGCCTCTCTGCAGCACACTGAGCAGGGGAGCAGACCTGGGCTGGCATGCTGAACCCCCACTTCTTTCCCCCAGCCTTCAGCCAGCTGGGGCTGCACAGCCCTGGCTCAATGTGCTGTGGTCCTGGGTGCATGTGCAAAAAATTTGGCACACATGGAGAACGGTTTTAAGTGTCTGTTTTGACGTATTTTCCTATCCTTGTACAGCAAGAGAATTAATTTACTTTCTAGACCATAATTATATCCCTAATCACAATTTCTTCAATTCAAGGACACTTACAAGGGCAATTCTGGTTAGTTAAAGTAACATATTATAGCTTTCTACACCTGTGTAATTCTGTCAGTTCTGGCCGCTTTGCATTGCTGTATTAAAATAAATAGGTATGGTGGTGTGTTAGTGGATGCAGGTGGACTTCTCTTCGCTATTATTCTCATCTTGCCCTTGGGATCTTCTGTTCCAGTGGCAGCCAACTTTTTTGGTAGGCATGCTACAAATTAGCCTTGTACCTTCTCCAAGGACTGCTCTCATACCCCTCCCTGCAAGATCTGTGCTCTGCTTTCTATTCCTTGTCCCATCTGCTGCTCTGCTTTTTGATGCCTGCCATATTTGCTGCTGTGCTGTCTCCCTCCTCCCCAATCTGCCATGTGCCACACAAAAGCTGGCCATGCCACTTGTGGCATGCAGGCCACAGGTTGTCCACCCCTGTTCTATTCAGTGGGGTCCTTCCTATGTTTTCCACGTTTTACAACTGAGGAAACAAGTTGGCCTGGGTATTGCCTGAAATGACAAAACAAGGCAATGGCTCATTCAGGATTTAAACATAGAACCACCCATTTCATAGTAATTTTGTGCAGTGTTCTCCGAGGTTTTCTATTGTGTAGGCCAAATCTTATTGGAGAAATAATTCTCATAACCCCCTAATCCATTGTTCAGAAGCACACTAATGATCTCCCATCCTACATATGAGTTACAGCAGCACTGTGGCAGCTACAGCTATTGCTTATGAGGAAATGCAAAGTAAAGAGTTTTAAGAGTACGTTTTTTCCATCTTCCAATACAACTTAGCATCTGGAAAAAAAGCTAGCATCGTGCTCTCCATTATATACTAATTCGGGCTCCTCAGAGGAGATTCCAATGATCACTGATTTACTTATTCCTCAACTCAGGAAGAATTGCTTTTAAAAAGTGTGCTCCCATCCATTAACTTATAAAATCTCTCTCAAACTGCAGGCCAGTTCTACGCTTCAAGCAAGTATCAGTGTACTTAGATATCTTTTGGGAATTTTAGGGATATAGTTGAGTATCTTTTCACAAAAAAATAAAGGGTACCACAAGCCAGTATAAATAGTGGAACAGATGTGTCCCCTTCACTCCCATACATGACATGTCTGTGCAGCTCCTTCTCTGCTGGTAAGCATTAGTGGTGTACCAATAAAAAAATTTTGGGCCAATACCAATTATTAACCAGCCATATCAACTAATACCAATCCGATTACTGATATGTAGCCCAGCAGCTTGGAGAGCAGCTTCTGGCTAGTAAGTCTGTTGGGGAGGAAGTGATAGGGGGAGGAGGGAAGGGGTATGTGGGGTCTAGATTGAGGCACCCACGATGAGGGAGGGAGGCTGGGGCCAGCACTGCACAGCTGGGGCTGGGTGTGGGACAGAGCTGCTGCTTGTCTGAGAGGTGGAGGGGGGCAGGGTGGCTCCTGCTGCTGTGCATTCCCCCTGAAGAAGCAGGGGGTGCATGTGCTCCTTGCATCTATGCATGGGGTGAAAGCAGGCTCCCCACCGCACGCTCAGGGCTAGAAGCTGTGCCATCCTCTTCCCAGTGGGGGTCTGGGCCCAGGCTATGCTCTGGCCAGGCTGTGGTGGAGTGAGTGGCACTGGTGCTGGGATGGGGAGCTACAGGAGGGCTACTGCCACCCCCCCCATTTGCTGTAGCCCCCCTCCCAGCACTGCTGCTGCATGCCCTCCCCCCGCCCACCCTGAGCACAGCCCCAGCCCAGACCCTCCCACCAGGAAGAGGCTGGCGTAGCCTCTGGCCCTGAGTGCACAGCAGGCAACCTGCCTTTACCCCACACACAGATCATGCTCCCCATGCCTCTGCAGGACATGTGGCAGTAAGAGCCACCCTGTCCCCACATCCCTTGAATGAACCACGGCTCTCCCTGGCTATGCAGGCCCTGCCCCTGCCCTATCCCCACTCCCTCCTTCACCATGGGGACCTCTACCTCCCTCTCCCATCCCCTTCCCACTCTCCTGCTCCTTCCCCCTATAGATTTACCAGCCTGATGCTGCTCTTCAAGCTGTCAGGCTGCGCTCCTGGCACATACGTGGCATTTATCGGCAACATTATCAGCCACACAAAAAGGTGATTGCTGCTAATGTCAATTTTCCTTTTGTGAGTGCTGATACGGTATGGACTGATATACTGGTGCACCTCTAGTAAGCATAGAAAGACTACTTTACTGGGTGAACTGTGTGAATCTATTTTACATATTATTATATTAATTTTCTGGCAAACTTATTTAAATTATTTAGTTCAGAGCTGCTTGACTTTCAATATCATATAGTAAGTCCTTAGGTGACTTAGAAGCATAAGTATATTAAAAGTCAACAGGTACTTTTGAAAATCCTACACTGTATATATCTTCTTTCCACCTAAAGAACATTCTGGAGATGTTTTTAAATGGTTTTCCTGCTATTACAACTCCAGATTTTATGATAACACCATTTGTGTATAAAGACTTCATAAGAAAATATACATTATTGACAGTGGGCACATAAAAGGTATATATCAGATAAACCTATGAAACTCCATATGGAGTTGTCTAAGCATATTGCAATTATTTTTTTTTGTTTCAACATAATAGTGCAACAATTTTCATTACAATGAAACATTTTCAGTCAACTAAATACAGTATCCACTTACTATTAAAAATATCTATCGTAGCTAACTACACAATAGGAGTTCCACATAATGTTCATGTCTGTCATTCATTGTCAACTAATATCAGGACAGAATAGAGATGAAAAAAAGCCTTACCCTCATCAAGTGAAGAAGAGTTACCCATGGTAAAGAGATGTAAATAGGAAAAGCTTGATGAAATATGAGTGGAAAGGAAAAGAAAGGCATCACTACAAATGGGAAAAAAAGAAAACAAAACAAGAAGTGAGGAGGAAAGGGGAACTGTTTTTTTATGTTGTTCTGTAAATCTAAGTAAAATCACATAATTTGAAGGGCAGATTTCTTCACCGCATTTTATTATGGCTATCTGTAGGAGGAAGTGAGGGCAAACAAAAGGGTGGTAATAACTGTGAACGTAAATCCTCCACGTGTAATGATAATTAAATTAAAAAGACAGGCATAAAATTATACTTATACTCCATCAAACAGTATCTCAAATTTCATTATAACTGGTGATAAGCAATTCAAATTTGCATGCTCTATGGTCCTGTTTTCACTAATAAATTACATCAAGCTGAAATGCAATCCCAACAAGTTACAATGATTATAACTCTGCAGTCTGTATGTGTGTTCAACATCATGTCAACAGGTCTCAAAAGTTATATGCTAATAAAGCCAAAGGCCATTCAGTCTTTGGCATCCAATTAAAAACTATTATATTGTAAAACATTAACTGAATTCAGTATTTTATATAATAATAACTTGACCAACCTCAAGCAATACAAACTCAGGCATATTTGTAGAATTTTTTGAGGGTTTTTTGATCATAAAATGCTGTTGTGTTTAAACCCAAACTTTTTAAGGACATGTACCAGTTTCAACAAAAGTTGGGAAAGGTTTCACAAATCCAGCATCAAAACAAGGAAAACAGACAGAAACACCATTCCTCCCTAGACAGGATAGTATGAGGGCACTCATCTGGGATATAGGAGGCCAAGGTTCAGTGCAGGAACTGAACATACATCTTCCTGATCACAAATGAATGTCCTGACCACAACATAGGTGGTCTCTTCTCCCACCTAACCCCTTCCTTCATCTTTTTAAAAGATCTAAAGGTCTTGGGTTTCACTTTGATGTGGAACTTTTAGAAATTTAAAAAAAACCCCGCAAGTAAAAAAAGATTACCCCAAGCTCTAGCACTTGTCTTTTTTGACACTCTTCTGACACTCTTGTTCCTTTGTGTGCTTACACTTAATCAGGAAGGATCATACTTTAATGCAGAACAAGAGAATCTTACTGAAAGACAAGGCAGCCCTGATGCAAATTAAGTAGGTTTAAGGATGATCAGAGGCCAGTGCTGTAGCCTTACCTCTAGCACTGAACAGTAACATGAGACAGAGCCCAGATAATTTACAGTTGGCTGCTGCTGCAAGGAGCTCTCATTGCCCGAGAGTGGTTTAGATTAAGCTATCATATGAGTGGAGTATAACCCACTAGTGAGGGTTATGTTGAGACAGGATGGGGGGGTTGAGTTGTGACAAAGATCATTTGGATTTTCTGCCCTTCAGAGGTTGCTTTATTAAACAGCTGCTGGTTCTGTTTACATTATTACCCACAACATGGTATCCTACCACAGGTCATGTTTAGGGAGCCATTGAAATCATGACTTCCTGGAAATCATGAAATGCAGCACTGCCCATGAAATCAGGCAATAACAGCAAAATCCATGAAACCCCTCCCCCCAACTTATGCAAAATAAAATGCTCGCTCCCCAGAGGGAGCCAGCAGTTCTCAAGGTGCAGTCTAGCGGTGCAGCCCCCTGGGGAGGGAAGAAGAGGTTGGCCATATGAAGGGGAGCCCAAGATGGCTACCTCCCCCCTACCCTCACTGCTGATTGGCTGAGAGGTTGCCTGTTGTGCAGCCCCACCACTCTCCACCAGCTGGTGTGAGGGCAGGGCCACATGACAGACAGATTATGTAGCTAATCAGCAGTGAGGAGCAGGGTCACTGGTGGGAGGGGCATCACAATCAGCCCGTGAAAATAGTGGCCAGCCCCATGATCTCCCCACAAAATTGGTCAGCCACCTCCTTAAGTTAAGCAGACCCCTAGTCATGCCGCTGGGAAGAGAATGGTGCCTAAATTCAACCCTTTCCATTGGAGATAAGGGGAAGGGTGGGGCTGTGGTCTGTCCTCCCCTTAAAGTACATCAGTATAGATAATAAAGGACGCAGACAGATGTGCAGCTCCCCACTGTAAGTGAGAACGCTTTGCAGGAAGCGCAGTGTTGCAATGAACCCCTGGAACAAACAGAAGTTCACTGTTAGTTCCAGGGGAAAGGGGAATCTAGCTGCTGGCTGGGAGCCTGCAGCTGGTTTCCCTTTATAATTGTACCTCCTCTCTCCCAGCCCGTCCTTGTTTCAGAATGGGAGGGGGGATGGGAGCAGAGGGAACTTGTTCTAGGGACTCCCCAGACAGTGCTGGAAGCTGGGGTGGGTGAATTGGAGACCCTCCACCATGGGGGGACACCAATACAATAGCCCTACTCTCTGGCAGGGGCTGAAAACCCCCCAGACTGAACTCCCTCCACTCCTTTTACCCCTCCCATTCTGAAAACAGCTCAAGGCTGGCAGGCAGGGCAGACAGAAGTTACAGAAGATGGTCTGTTTTGAGATACCTTCATCTGACCCCTCATACAATAAGGGTTCAGATTTTCCCCCAATTGGCCATATCTGAAGCTGTTTGTAGCTATGACTTGTGTTTGGTCACAGCTATAGACTGCATTCTGTGGCCAGATGAGGCAAAAATTGTCACTTCTGTCTGCAACCAAAGTTAAGGCTGTTTTGCAACAGTCATAACCACGGATCATGGTTTTCTTTAATTAACAAAAAAGTCGCTAATTAAAATGAAACACCGCTATATGGCATTTCATTTTAATCATGGAATACTCTGGATTTTGGGTTACTTACTTTAATTCAAAAATTGGGGATTTATTTATCAAACAAAACCAGGATCCCAGGTCATAACCTTACACATGTTCCAATTTAACCTGTAAGTGCTTTAAAATTCATCTCAATCCACTTTTTGCTAATAATTTCTTGTTACCTGAAAAAATTAATGGACTGATTGCCCCCTTCTCAAAAAATGAATATAACAGCAGCAGGCTATGGCACACTCTGGGCTCCTAATCCCTTTCCATCATTCAGGACAGTCATTCGCTATTATGTAGTTCTAGCCAATACCATTTTAAGTCACCATATAATTTTGTCTTCTCCTTCTTAGCTGTGTATTTCCTTAACAACCTTTTCAACAAGGGGTCATCAAAACCACTTAGAAATCCAAGATAAATATTATCATCAGGTCAATTCTTGCTCCCATATTATAATCTTAAAATAAAACAAAACAGCAATAACAAAAAACACCTCTAACTGGCTAGAAAGGCATCATCTGCCCTTGTAGATGTCATGCTGGTTTGACCCTATCATGTTATACTTGTCTAAGTGTACATGCTATTCTATCCTTGGACTTAGTTTGTTTTCATCACTAAAGATACTTTAAGTTCAGCATTTAAAATCTTGTGCAATACAGTGCAAAAATGGTTTACTTGGGGGGCAGGGGCTTTTTGTTGACTTTACCAGTTTGTTTCCATTTTTGCAACAACAACAACAAAAATCAAATCTGGAAAAGAACAAATATTGTTCTGAATCAAAATTACTAGCAAGCTCTTATCAAATAGCACTAAGTGCATTCAGTGCTAGATATAAAAATTTACAGAGCAACATACTATTATATTATGTATGAAACCATAAACTGTTGCCAGTACACACAGGCCTAGTGGCTGTGAAGTACATTTATACAAAGGAATAAATACATTAAATCCCAAAATGATTCCATTTCCATATTCTGTTGGCGTTAATAACAAATTATTCAGAAAATATAATAATGTACAGCCATAAACCAGTTTGTACAATATAGCTGTAATTTCTAATATTGCTGCTTGCCCTCCAGAAATCTGCAGAAAATACTGTTTATTCTTAGCTAAAATAAAGCAGACTGACAGCAAGAAATTCCAAAAGCAGACACTTGATTATTGAGACCAATAATAAAGTTCACTTCCATAAAGTTAACCAAAATAATTTTTATGCTTCTTTTTTATATATTAAATTCACATTTTACATATGTATTTTAAAGTTTCACTTTTAAGTCTGAAGAAATGGCAGATTGGTTCTTGGAAGTACAACATTTTACCATAATGTGTTAATATGAGTGGTTCTAGGAAGAAACCACAACTTAAAAAAAAAAATGCATGCTACCAATGAAATGTAGAAATGCTTACATTCAGGACAATGTTTCTGCCTCTTACAAAAACATGATTGCTGCTTCACAGTTGTTACTGAACTGAGCGACAGAAACAGATGTCATTGGAATACTTCCACTTACAAGTGACACTGGCCCTGGGTTTGCTTACAGAAATGTGATAAACTATAACACCTCACTTTCTGAAGGCCACTTACAACAACCACAACCTCAGCGCACATCTCTTAAGGATTTCAAACTCAGGAATGGAAATGAAAAGAAAAGTAATTTTCTTTTACTCCTGTCAAGGTGATTCCACGATTAAACTGTAAGTGTTTCAGGGACACCAATTGTTACTTTAAATGCAGTACAGTTCTTTGCTAACTTTAAAAATTAAACAGATGCTTGCAATAATGTTTTTTTTTTAAATTTAATCAGTCTCTCTTCCCTTACATTTGCAAATACAAGCCTTTAAAACATTAAAAATATCAAATGTACTAAACATACACCTTAGAAAACACAGCAGACTGATTATTTGGCCTAGCTAACTGCTTCAGGCTTCTAACAGCACAGCCTACTTCCCATTCAAAATATCCAATAGTTTGATAATTCTCTTTTCTACTTTCTTTAAAAGACTAAGCAAAAAATGTGTTTAACTTTTTGTTTAAAATTCATTATGAACCCATTATTCTGTTCTTTCTGGAGCACAGCAAAACCGTAAGACCACAAATATTTCTACCACCATTTTGTCAGAAGAAATATAAAAAACATAACATAACTGTTAAATTATAAAAGCACCAGAACTTACCAATATCACTGCTTCTTTCTGAGGAGTCCTTCTCAAGGGTGTTGGATACTGTACTGCCCACAAGTTCTACTTTTTGACTATCACTCCTACAGTGAGAAAAAAAAGAGGAGATATTTATTAGAGATCACGTATGGGTTAGAGGCTATAGACTGTTAGCTTGAAATTAATATAAAGAAGGGCAGAGTGTTCCCCATTTTGGGTGCCACAGAACAACCTGTCAGAGAGAGTCGTCTTTAGTAAGTAGACATGCTGTGTGGATTAACCTTATCTCATTTCTCTTCAACACCTGTCAAAAAGGCTATTTTAGACACAGTAGTATCCCTAAATAATTCCTCATATGTTCCCTGATTTTAGATTTTCTTCATGATAAGAAGTTAAGGTTTATCCTTCAGAAACTTATCCATAATACAATTGTTTCTACCTAATTATCAATGCAGGGATATAGATGTGATAGTGATGGGTAAAACTGTTGATAAAACGTAGATAAGAGAGACCAACATTTCAAGCTAAGGTAATGGGGTCCAGTAACTCTCAGTACTATTCATAAAGTCATCTGCTTCATCATGATGAGTGTCCTGCACTAGAAAAGAATTTTCTTACCCAGTAGTCATGTCTTTAGACTATGAAATTCCTTCCAGAGTTTCAAAAAAGTCACATAGCCTGGGATAGTTTATTTGACAGAGAAAAGAGAATAATTATTTGTAAGAGGGAGACTGCAATTTTAAGGGAAGCAGAGATTAAGCCATGAGTAATTCTTCCTTCCTTTTAAGCAAAAGCTTCTATACAATGATAGGCTTAGTTTATCAAAACAAAATGACTAACCGGGAAGAATAAAATTAAATCAAATGTAAGAATATACTTTAAAATTTCACAGGTCTGTAAATCTACTAAGAAATTTCAAGAGAGCCATAGTTCACTTAAATCAGTGTTTCTTAACCTTTCTAGGCTTCATAGATTTGACCCATTCCTCAGAAAATATCAGCTCTTAATTTTCACTCTTTTTTGACTACAGAAAAATAACAAGAGCATAGATCTTCTGTTGCATAGAACCCAGAACAACCACAACAGATCAAAAAGTTTAACACCATGGATATATGAAAACTATGGGTTTATCTTGTGAATCAAATCACACCTAACAGTGCGTACTCCACAGCATCCCTGAAAAGATCTCAAGACATCCCAGGGTGCCATGGCACCCTTGTTGAGAATCACTGACTTAAATGGATTGATCTATGGATTACTGTATCTATACAGCACTATGCACATTTTCCCTATATATGGGTAAAATGTACCAAATATGTAACAGTCCCTGCAACAAGCAGCCTAGACATTCAGTATGTTGCTTGAAAGAGCGGCATTAGCCATTCATAAATTGAAATACAGCATAAAATACTAGGGTGTTTATAGGTGTGCTCTGGGAGGTGGGAGGAGAGGAGTGCTTTAATTAGCACAGCTCCAAGACCTGTGTATCATGTGTATCAGTGTCCCTGTGCTGAAAAATGGCGACGGGGTGCTTTGAACTAAAGCTCATCAAATGACGCTAGTACATGTGATACTGATACACATGACGCTGGAGTCTGCTCCAATGCACCGTAACATGTGGAGGGAGCAGTCTCCCTCCACATGTATATGAGCTGCTAAAGACAGCATTTGCTCTTTGTTTTTCATTTGTAGATGCAACTTTTCTGCTTTTGTTGGTATAATCTGGTGAAAGATGGCTTGAAATTTATCTAATGATGCCAGATTTATAAGTATGAAGGTGGTACTATCTATTAGAAAATGAATGGACATTATTTCAGACTACAAATAGTGTAATGGATAAGTCTGAGTTGCTTTGCTAAAAACTGGGAAAAAGTTATAGAAAAATTAGACACACCCACAGATTACATTACTGTAGGTTAATGAGAACTGGAAAATGAGTTCCTGCTATAAAATATTAAATTGGCAGGAAGTTTCTAAAAGACAAGAAAACAGGAGAAATCACAAGAATCCTGGCACACTTTTAGTAAAATGTGATAAATGTGGGCATTCAAAATGAACAGCTTGATCAGTAAAGGTCCTTTATTTTTCTAAAATTGTTGGAAGAAACATATAACAAAATTGCAATGTCTTAGTTGGCATAGCCACCAAGTGGCCTACACTGTACTTCCCTGGAACTTTTTTTCACGTATATGCTTACTAACAAAGAAACAACATTTCCTGGAAGCGTTCTGAAGAGGGAATACTTAATGTTTGGGATAAGGTGGTAAAGTATTGTGATTATAGGGCTGAAAGTTACTGTGACTGAATTTGGTGTCATTGCCCTAATCCAGGAGAAAAGTCTTTATGAATGCTAGATGCCCTACAGAATTTCCCATCTGTGAATAGCCAGGCAAAGGCTGGAGGAGAAGTTACCATAGAGCTGCTCATGCCAGATTGTGCGTAGTGATTTTATGCAACTTACACAGCCTTCAGATTTTCCTTCAAAAATTAATACCAACCATTTGTCAGTGTAAATCAGGGTAAAACTTTGCAGTCTCAGCACAGTTAGGCCTGGCCTACACTAGAGAACTTAAACCACTGGTAACAGGTATAATCAAATAAAAACACTGTGTATTCATATTGACTATGCTGTCTTGGGAAGAAGTTGGTTACAGTTTTCATCTACATACATACTAGTTGCAGAGCTATGTTGGAACCTATTCCAGTCTCCCAAATCCTAACCTGTGACCACGAGGGGGGAAAAAAACCCCAGTTACTGAAACTCCTAAGATGTAAGGTGCACACAACAGTACAAAGAGGCAGCAACAACTGAAATATCAGGGGAACGTGTTACAAATCTACCGGAGCCTTCTCTGCCCAGCTCTGCACCCAATCTGAAGCATTTCTGCAGTTCTGTTTCAGTCTACTATTCCAATTGGTCTCATGCTCACAGATTTTGGTATAAGATACCATAAGGGCCTTTCAAAATATTTAGCAGCTGATTAAAAAAGGGAGGAAGGAGGACCCAGGAAACTATAACCCAGTTAGTCTTACCTTGGTCCTGGGGAAGCTTTTTAAGACAGAGAATTATCCTGACGCATATCCGCAAGGGGCCAGCAGGGAAGATTATGCTTAGGGGCAACCAACACGGGTTCATCAGAGGCAGGTCCTGTCAAACTAACCTGGTGGCCTTCTACGACCAGGTAACCAAATCCTTAGGACACAGGTGTAGCAGTGGATGGAGACTGTGGTGTCCATACCTACACAGTCAGATGGGTCACTAGTTGGCTGGAGGCCCGCACCCAAAGAGTGGTGGTGGAAGGGTCCTATTCGACCTGGAGGGATGTGGGCAGGGGGGTCCCCCAGGGCTCGGGCCCGCACTGTTCAACATCTTCATCAGTGACTTGGACAAGGGGGTAAAAAGCACCCTGTTCAAATTTGCTGATGACACTAAGATGTGGGAGGATGTGGGCACGCTAGAAGGGAGGAATAGGCTGCAATAGGACCTAGAAAGGTTACAGGGGTGGGCGGACGAAAATAGGATGGGATTCAACACTGACAAGTGCAAGGTGATGCACCTGGGAAAGAACACCATACCTACAGGCTGGGGAACTCCATTCTTGTCAGTACAGAGGTGGAAAAGGATCTTGGAGTCATCATTGACTCCAAGATGAACATGGGCCGGCAGTGTGGGGATGAAGTCAGGAAGGCCAACCGTACCTTGTCATGCATCCACAGATGCATCTCAAGCAGGTCCAAGGAGGTGATCCTCCCCCTCTACGCGGCACTGGTCAGGCTGCAGCTGGAGTACTGCGTCCAGTTCTGGGCACCGCACTTTAAGAGGGATGTGGACAACATGGAGAGGGTCCAGAGAAGGGCCACTTGCATGATCAGAGGGCAGCAGAGCAGGCCCTATGAGGAGAGGCTAGGGGACCTGAACCTGTTCAGCCTCCAAAAGAGAAGGCTGAGGGGACACGTTTACAAACTAGTCAGAGGGGACCGGCAGGCATTGGGTCCCTGGTCCCCCGAGCACTACCAGGAATGACAAGAAATAACGGTCACAAGCTGGCAGAGGGTAGATTCAGACTAGACATCAGGAGGCGCTATTTCACGGTCAGGGCGGCTAGGGTCTGGAACCAACTTCCAAGAGAAGTGATGCTGGTTCTGACCCTGGGGGTCTTTAAGAGGAGGCTGGATGAACACCTTGCTGGGGTCGTTTGACCCCAGTACTCTTTCCTGCCATGGCAGGGGGTCGGACTTGATGATCTGCTCAGGTCTCTTCCGACCCTACCAACTATGAAACTGTGAAATGGAGGTGACTGTTAGTTAGAAAACAACCATATCCTGCTAACTACATTTAAAAAATAGACCATTTTTACTCTAGGTTTCAAGCTTCTTAATTATCCAAATAATTAAAAATCTATTCCATGGATTATTTAATTAATGTTAAACTTCAGACTTATTCCCATAAAACATCCTTATATAGGAGAACACAATACAACCTCCAGACTTGATAAGGTCATTAATTTAAATTAACTGATAAAATAATTAGGATTGAAACTGTTAACAGTGGTGCTCCTTAAAGGAGTTTCATCAACTTTCATGAGATAAAATTGGCAGCAGACAACACAGTCTAGAGGAACACCTTAAACTTTTTTTTTAATTGACTGGATTTTAAGTTGAGATAGTGCATGAAGGAGGGAAAACACTGTGTTTTGGTTTTATTTAGGCTCTTAACCTGCCTTTATCAACCTAGTACCTAAACACTGAAACTTAAAAGTATAGGACAGCAAGGAGACCGGAGATCAAAAGTTTTATTATTATTTGCCTGTGCCCATAGATAGTGCGTGACCTGGCGCAAGTCATTTAAACTTTGTTTAATTTGTTTTCCCAAATGTAAAACAAAATGAATATGATTCTACCTCAAAATTATGTTGCAATGCCTAATCTGTTAATGCTGGTAAAGGGTGATGGCAGCCACTGATGAAAGACAAGGTAACAGCAACACAGATAATACCATTATAAACTATCTTTCAAATAGGGTTCCAGCATAGTACTTTGAGTGTATCCTTGTGTAATTTAAAATACTGATTGCAAAAAATGTATAAATATGTTCAAACTTTGTCTACAATGGCCAAAGACTGAAACCAAATTAGACCTTTCTTAAAAGCAATATTATTTATAAACGTTACAGGCTAACACATTATTCTCAAGTCAAGTAGGCAGGGCTACCAAATGGCACTGTCTAATCGAGTTGTTCCAATTGTTGTAACTTGAGTTTGTTGCGCAGCAGTTAACTGGAATTAACTAACATTACTGCAAGTGCTTGGCAGACACTCCACAAATGCTGGACTAAGAACAAACAGCTGTGAACTCTTGTTAGTACACTAATTAACTCATACTAAGTAACAGTTAACTTACTTGAATTACAACAGCACCAAAACATCTAATCTTTTCAAGGTCAGTGTGACAGCTTTATGGTACAATATCTAATTAGAAGACTCCTTTTTATCTTGTTCCTTTAAATAAAATTAAAATATGAAACTAACAGTAGCATCAACTGCAAGATCTAAAATCTATGAATCTGTAGGTTGCCTTTTATTCCAAATCATTCCAGATAGGAAAAGAACAATACCTTGCATGAGTCACAGGCACAACTGGTCTTTCTGGTCGCCGTGGGGGCAATGTACCAGGTTTGTTCAGAGAGTTAGTTTTGGGTGGTCTGGGTTTCTTTGGAGGTATAGCAGGAACTGAAGGCTTCTGCAATTCCAACTGCTTTTGCTCTCTCTCTGATCTTTCTTTAAATCAATTTTTCCCCAAAAAGAAAAAAAAGAAATTATTAAGTGGAATTCTCTGGCACACATCAGTTTACAATCTACAGAACTGATGATTCGTAGTTAAATAAATCTAAGAAATGTCTGCATTTTTCACTGTTCTACCTCTTAATAAGTTTTAATGTAGTATGCTTTAATGAATCATGCACCACAGAAACAGACCCTGGCAATTTTTCTTTGTTAAAAATACTAGCAGAAAACATTCAACATGATAACATAAAATTGGGATTCAAGGTCTGATTTCAACTCACAAAAAAAAATGGCATTCAGATTCCTCATGGTGGAAATCTTTTGACCTGCTCATACAGAGGCACATAAAAAGATCTAATGGGTTAAGTTAAGGACAGTATCTTTGTTATATTTTATAAAATGAAAAAGTATAAACTGAATAAGTTACAGGATCTCTGCGGTCCTCCTTCACATATCAAAGGTTCACCAGAACGTAATACTGGGTTAATGTGTTGAAGGCACGCCAGTTTCTGTAGGCCACAGAACACAGACGGAGTGAACTTGCCCATATCAAGTCTGGCCACCACTGGTTCCTCAGCCTGAATGACTAGGTACCCACCTGCAATGCCTTTGAGCAGGGCTTAAACTTGCACCTTTGGCACAACAAGATGCCTACTGCATTGCCACTGTGCTCAGTTTCTTTTATAACTACATAATATTTTGATATAGAAATCATGGCTGAAACAGAAAAGGATCGGTGACAAAAGTCATCTCGTTTATCCCTTATGTCATGTAAAAGTACATTAGATAAAGGTGCAAGGTGGGTTCCAACACCTTCTCTTGGAAACCATTCCTCAATCTAACAGATATCAGGCACTTTCACACCAATGCTCCTTATTATTCTTCACATTGTGGTAGTGCCCAAGAACCCTATGTATTTTTGCTTAGCACTGTATTATACAGACACGTAATAAGAGAGATCCCTGCCTATACTCATACACCTCTAGCACATTCAACAATTTCTTTTCTTTCTTGTAGGAGGCAAGACAGGGTGGCACCTTAGAGACCAACTCATTCATGCTTTTGTAGGTGGCGACCTACTTTGTTACATGTGATGAGAGAGCAAGGCTACTAAATAAAAAGTAAGAAAATAATTTAAATACAAATCATATTTGGAGACTCAATACCTACAAATAACTGGCACTGCCACAGGCACACATACACAGCTCCCCAAAAGAACAAAAAGTTAGGAAATCCTAGAGTTAAGGCTGCCTGTGCTACCTAATTTGTCCTCCAAGGCAAATATTGGCTTCTTACAGGCATTAAAAAAAGGTGCTTTATTTTAAAGTTGGAGGGCTCCTGCACTGAGCCCAGCACATGCCCAGAAGAGGCAAAACATTAGTTGGACCCGGCTTGCCCAAAGTCTGCACAGATCAGGTGCTTTAGTGGGGCTTTTTTGGTGCTTTTATCTAACAGCTGACTGAATCAGCTGTTAGATAAAAATGCCAAAATCCCTGTTGAAATGCCTGATCTATACAGACATTGTGGAACTGGGTCAAACTAACGTGCTGCTGGTCAAGCATGGGGGCGGGGGGAAGGGTTTTTTTTAAATGTCGGTAAGCATCCATACTTTTTAATAATGTAGCCACGTGCTATTTTTCCCATACAACCGCTGCCTCATTTAATTGCACACGAGTGACTAATTCCATATTTTGTTTTCTTCTTATTGCTCAGGCATACAGGTGATACCTTATTTTAATACAAATTCTTCAAACCTTGTTCTGAAGGTAGAATTTGTATTTCCTTATAGGCTTCTCTGTGGTGTTCATCACTGTAACATTCAAGTGCTTCACAAATCTCCTGTGTTGAGGGGGTAATACCCTCACTTTACAGATGAGGAATTGAGGCACAGAGGCATCAAGGCAAAAAAAGTCTGATAATTATGGGCAAGACATTAAAGACACCAAGGACTGGATTTTGTTTAGCACAGCATTATTTAGCCTTCTATACAGCTGTGAATACTCAGCACTTCTGTACTGGCACAGCTGTGCTATACAATCTACTACAATGATGTAGTATTATTCCCTTATCTTTGTTCCAGAAACTGGCCTAGAAACAATTGTCCAATACTTTCCAAAACTACATAATTGCACACTTACAGGAATGGAGAACAAACAATACATTTATTGGAAGACTAGCAAATGAAAACTTGAATCAACCTCCTCTCCTTGCCACTCTGCAAAGAGCAAACAAAAACACATTTCATACCTTTCTCTTCTGTTCGATTAGGAAGACATTCTGGCCTTTCTGGAGGTACCTTTCTGATTTCATGCTTTTTGTCCGTGGTAACTGTCAAAGAAACAGATAAATTTTCAAAAAATGAAACTATTCAGTAAAAAAAACAATAAGAAAGATATGAGATTTTTTAGTTTTTCTCGTTTTGAAAATTGCACAATAAACTATACATGCATCTATTTTCACGTAAAGTTGATTACACTGTGAAAGCATAAAAAAAATTACACTTGTGCAGTGCTCACAGTTAAGTTAGTGTTTCTGAATAAATCTTAGGAGTGCAGGAACTTGACAAAATGAAAATGCAAATTATTTTGTCAATAAGTATAAAATTAAACAGATTCCAAACTTTTAGTTTGAATTTTAAAAAGTTTAAAATGTTGCAATTCTCTACCTATGTATATGAGAAGAATGACTCATATGGGGGGAGGGAGGGAGAAAGAGTCCTTCAGAGTTAGCCATTAAATGGGAAAATTTTAATAACAAAGAAGAGAGAATTAACATACATAAATATCCATTTTTTTCATTTAGATCCTGCCTGCATTATAATTATTTACACACATTAAATACCGTTCATGTTTAAAAGCAGTTAAACTAAGAATCAACACAGAATGATTTGACTACAAGACACAAAATTAACTCAGATTTTTTTTTTAAACTTTTATCATCATCAGTTCAATTCCACAAATGTTAGCAATAGTGAGAACACTAGTAATTACAGTGCTCTTGGTGGCTGTTAACATTTTAAAAGAACGTATTAGATAAAGGTGTGACACATATATAGGTGTAGCAGGATTTGATTTTATTGGTAAACATAGATGAGTGTCTAGTTCACCTCAGGTATCCAGGTTGTAACCACATTGGTTTAAAGCAGGGGTCGACAACCCCCGGCACGTGTGCTGAGCGTGGCATGCGAGGCCATTTTGCTCGGCACGCCACAGCCAGCCCCGGCTCTGGGTAGCTGCTGGAGCCTGGGCTGTTCCCAGCAGGGCTTGCAGTGTCCTAGCTGCCTGCTGGGAGCAGCCCGAGCTCTGTGTCTGGCAGCAACTACCCAGAGCTGGGGCCCGGTGCAGCCGGGAGGCTCCAAACAGCTGCACCGGGCTCCGAATCCTGAGCATCAGCTCCATGCCAGCACGTGCACCTGCGCATCGGAGTGGGCAGTGGGGGAGGGACCTTAGGCAATGCAACCTTGGTCTCTCCCCCCCACTCCTGGCATGGAGATGGTGACTGGGCTCTGGAGCCTGGCACAGCTGTTTATAGCCAGCCTGGGCTCTGGGCAGTTGCAGTAAGCAGAGGGCAGGCTGCAAACAGCTGCGCCGGGCTTCACAGCTCCAGCATCAGTTCCACGCTGGCAGTGACTGCACGCGCACCTCAGCACAGACAGCAGGGCAGCGCAGCCCGCCCCAAGGTGCACCTGTTTGCAGCCTGCCTGCTGCAGCTGCCCAGAGCCCAGGCTGGCTCCAAACACCTGTGTCGGGCTCCAGAGCCCAGTCACCAGCTCTGTGCCAGAAGTGGGGGAGAGACCAGGGTTGCGCTGCCTCAGGCTCCTCCCCCACTTCCTGCTCTGAGGCACACCTGTACGTGCCAGTACAGAGCTTATGCCGGGGATACGGAGTCCAGCACAGCTGTTTGGAGCCTCCCGGCCGCAACCAGCCCCAGCTCTGCTGCTAGCCGGAAGCCCAGGCTAAGGGGCAGGGGCAGCAGGGCTGGTGGGCAAGGGGCAGCTGGGCTGGGGGGCACAGGCTTTGGGTGGGGGGCAAAGGGCACACACATCCTGCCATGTACCTCCTGCCCTCATTTTGTTTTTCTGGCATGCTGGCACTCCAGCACCTTCCAAGGTAAGCATTGTGGGGGTTTTCAGCACTCCCGCCAAAAAACGTTGCCTACCCCTGGTCTAAAGGCTACTCACAGACTGATGAAACAATATTTTCATTGCTGATAAACAAAAGAAGGGAAGAACGGAAGGGAGTAGCAGGCAGGAATATTGAAGGCCAGCCTCTTTAAAGAGAAAAACAGCCCCAGGTCTAATGGCTCATCAATTAAGCAATTAGCTGATCATTCACAGGTGCCAGGAAGTGGGGTGGAGGGAGGTAACAGGCCACTTAAACCCCTACTCAAAACCCAGAAAAAGGCTGTTCCTGATGCCTGAATGGGACAACTCAGCTGCAGCAAACTGGGAAGAGACTGTAAAAAAAGGAGAAGCAGCCTACTGCTGAGACTGGTATACAAACAGGAGGACTCCAATTAGAAAGGATATAAGTTCTGGTGTTTTCTTGAGCTTTTTGTTGTTGGGTTGGTTTGTTGTTTGTTTTTGTTATTTCGGGGTGGAAGATCTTTATGTTGCTAATTTAATTGAAAATCAATAAAAATTTAAATAAATGCTTAAAATAAACACTATTATCTGTCAGAATGTTTTAAAAAATGAATTCTAGCCTAATTAAATAGCATTTCAAATAATGGAGACTACTGGCATCATGTCTCCACTATCTGCCACAATTTTGCTTTCGCAGCCTGATGTGAACTAATAAGCAGCAAAGATTTCCTAGTGTAAACAAGAAGTCATTCTAATCCCCAAGTACATTTTATAAGAACTATTGTAACAGCTTTTGGCTTCACTGAATTGGCCAACTACAAGGTTAAAAGCATTTTAGCTTAACAGTGTTTAAAGCTGCTTCAGGGAATACTTAACATTTTAATAAGAAGTACAGTGAATAGGACCTACTAAAAGGGGAAGCAGAGCAGGAAATACACTATGAGGTTTCTTGGTTAAATTTCTTTCCTTTTATTCAATGTCTCTCTCAAATGCAGTTACATTTTTTTAAATATGTCAATCAGCATTTGATCCTTGCCTGATCAGGTCCTTTTAAGACTCAATGCTAATTGCCCCTAGTGATGACTTCTGGCCATTTTTATTCTGTGACTGCTCTGTTGGGCAAGCAACACCTCTACAAACCCACCATGCCAATAAATATTATGGAATTTACTGACCGGTACTTTTCTCTTGTTCAGGGACATACCTGGGCACTTCAGCACCCTGGTTGAAAGCCCCTGGAGTAACATCACTGGCTTCTATTTTTGTGTTCCTATCTAACTTGGTACCTGGGGCTGAGGCCCTGGTAACCCTGCCCCTCTTAATTATGCTGCTGTTCCAGATACAAGATACCATTGCAAGAATCCCAGTTAAAACTACTCTAAAATCATGAGCTTTATGTGGGGAAAAAAAGTCAAAATCCTGCAAAATTTTTCCAGTGAGCATACAAATGTATACAATGAAAAAAGACTGCAAGTCTGGTCCCCATGTGGTTAGTAAACACTGTTAACAAAGACTTAGTTTCAAGATGCAGTTAAAGTTTAGCTATAGTACACTTCATAGAAGAACCACATTTCAAATGTGTGAGGATTCCTGACAAAGTTTTATTTGTATTATAAACAAAAGTCCAACTCTAAATCTATTAAGTAAGCTTCTAACCTCCACTTATACTTTTATGCTTAGAAAAATAGTATTTTGATCTCTAATTATTTAGCATAAAACAGAATTTTCAATTTATTTTTTATGGGACATCCTACCAAATATTCAAAACTTTATAATTATCATCAGTATCAAATCAGACCTTGCTATGATGGGTTGTCTTGGAAAAACAGTAATTTCACATAGTGAGTGATATATAAAATAGTCATTCATAATAAATATACCATATTTCACTCCCAGCAGGCTTTATAAGCCTATTAATAAATAATCAGAGAACCACTGCATATGTACTGTACTGTATAGTTTAATGAACTGAGCCTCCAATATGGAACCAAAATCACATGAACTGGAGTTTTAGATTTGCTCAAACAGCTTTGGGCAAGTTCTTTGGGCCTTCATTTTCATGTCCAAAAAATTAGCATATACGTATCTGCCCACAGATCTATTGTGATGGTTAAATAGCCAATGCTTGTGGATGCAAAGGTCTACATACAAGCTAAAAGTTTTCTTCTTTTGTTTGGTAGAAAGGAAAACTAGGGAACAGATATATTTGGTAGGAAATGTAATATTTGTAGGACTTTTTCCCAAACTATATGCATGATTATAATTTCATTTGCAGATGAGAAATTTCTCTTTTATAAATCATGCTTTATATAATGTAACTACCACTAGATGGCAAAGTTATCCTGCTCTCTGAGAGCAAGGATTGAGGTAGATCCTCAATCTCAATATTGAATCTTCTGCATTTTTAGGCACCTCAAAAGAAAGTTGGAAATTAACTATGCACATGAATAAGCAAATAATATTTCTATAGTTTTAATTTTATAGTCCAGAAGAACAGCTTGGTTGATTTTAATAGTTTCAGTTAGAGTCCACTGAGTTATAATCAGCTGTACTGATGCAGCTGGCAGTTTTATTTCAACTTCAAGAACTGAAGCAGAAGAGAACTCACTTTAGAAATTACTGAAACCTGGAACAGAAAACAGTAGTTAGAAATCCTGACTAGATTCACTATGTCTACACTTCCTTTTTTTACCTTAACTTTCCCAGTGGAGGCCAACATACCTGACTACATTGGCCAGGTAACTCACATTTCAGCTGCATTAGCATAAACCATGTTTGATATCAGTTCAACTCTAGTAATTTGCTTTTAGGTCCATCCACTCTAAAATACAAATATATCAGGGGTGGTAGCTGACACTCTTAGAGCAGTTTCAACATGGTTTCTATCAGCAGCATTCTTAAACCTAGTTATAAAACACAATCAAACAAGAAACAGCACCTTTGGCACTGCACCTACAACTGGACCCCTGCATACATGCAGAGCTATGGAACCCAAGTTGCACGTGTGGTGGGGCCATTGTGTTACAGCCAGGTCCCTGGACGTGGTTTCATTGGAATGAAAATGTTCATGTCTAGCATGAATCAAGCCTGCAGGTGAAAGCCTAAGGTATTTCCCTACCACAGTAACCAGCCTATAAGACTTTGAACTGAACCCGAAAGGCCCACGCATGGTCTTAACTACATGCACAAACAAGTTGCATATAGTTAAGCATGCACTTAAGTTCTCTGAAATATCAAAGCTCTTTTCTGACACAAAAAAAAGAAAAGAAAAAGAAGTTTCCTTTCTGGTCTCCTAGTTGAAATTAACTATAAGTAGTCAGACGTAGTTGACAGATACTTGGCTGGGATGATTTAGTCCGGGATGATCTTGTCTTGAGCAGGGGGCAGAACTAGATGACCTCATGAGGTGCCTTCCAGCCCTACTTTTCTATGATCCTATAATAGCAGAATTAAGCTCTTGATATTGTATTTTCAAATAAACATTGGTCCACAAGCCCTCCTTCTGTTCATTTGCAATCTATTAAAAGGCAGACCACAATCTTTCAGGCTCATTTAATTGTTTGTTTTGATTCTATTTACTATGGTCAAGAACGTTTTTGCACATTGTTTTTTTATGCTGATGACTTCAATTTAAATTTGAAAATACATGCATTTTGAATAAGATATGTCAACTAAAGTGTGGTAGATGAGATCTGTAACACCTTACCTGACCCTTGTTTGATGACAGGAGCTGATGGAGGTGGTGGTTTCTTAGGTCTCTAAAGTTTAAAAAAAAAAAAAAAGAAGACAACGAGTGTTGGCTGGAAAGTGTTTATACACATTCAAGTCTTGATGTAATCAGACAACACTAAAAATAAATCAAAGCCTTTAGGTTTTGAGGCGGTCGTGCAGTTCCTCAGTTCTTAACATTCATTAAGAAGTGTTACAATAAAGGGATTGAAATTAATTAATAAAATGCCACTTAACTAGGTTTACAATTATAATATTATTTTAGGAAAAATACCCTCAATTGTTAAGTGGCTCCAGATCATTGAAAACAATGACTTTTTACATACTGCAGCAATCTATGCAATTAAGATTTAACCTTGTAAAAAGCAAATACCACTTTGAAAAACAGGTGGGAATGGCAGGAGCTACAATGTGTTTCTTAGACTCAGCTGGGGCATAAATGCAGAATGCAGGAAATATTCTAGAGGTTACACTTGTCACTTACACTATATGGTGGTTATCCCATTTGGAAAGAATAGGTAATAAGGCTTGCCGTGCCTGATGAAATGAAACTAATTATTCACATGAATGGCCTTCTATTTGTCATTTTTTTCATTTGTTATCACCCTGCTTCCAATGGGGCTGCCACACTGTGCACGCTAAATAAATCTGATCATTGAATCAGTTCCAAAACGGTTTCTCCTCTCCTGGGGTGGTTTTTTCCTTTTGTGTTTATATGTATGTGTGTGAGAGCCATACTGACACATGCCGTAAATGCCTTGGAGTGAATGCAAAATCAAACAGGGCACCATGCCTGAGCAGATGACACACTAATTTAACACCCACACGAAAAAGAGGGGGGAAAAAGGTCAACATGATGGAGAATAAAACTTCTCTCACAAAAAAACTAAGGAAATAAAACAGGTAATATTCCCACCACGAAATCCTTTTTTATTCCTGAGGAGGACGGTTTTCCTGCTTACTCTTTACACTCTCAAGGCTTCACATCACTGTCACTAGTCATTAGAACATCTGTGTAAAGGATACCCTTTTTAGTTGGTAGCACTGGTGGCACTGCCTTCCTGTAAGGATCCACACAAATCATGTTATTAAACCCTGTTTACAGTTCCTCATAATTTTGCCAGACATTGACTAGATGGGCTAAAATTGTCTATCCCTCTTATCTTTTTCATGCTGAAACTTTTGGGAAAAATTGTGTCAGGAATGTTTTAGCTAGGTCCAAGAATGAGATTTGTGTGTGGGGGGGGAATCACTGCGTTGCTCATTAGAAAAAATGGAATTTTTTGCTTGAAATGGCACAGAATCCCTATTATTTGGTTTGAAATGTAACAGGAAATGGTTGTAATGTCAAGGCTCTACTTCGCTATACCTGAGAACAAGCATCCAAATTTGGCCAACTTACACCCCTTTAAAAATTTAGGTTGCACAAACTCAACAGAGATACGCCAGAACCCAGACACAAAACTGTCCAACGTTTCTATCCTTAGAGACCATTCAAATTCATCACTGTCCTTAGTCTTGACCCGATGACACATGCATCATCCCCAAGAGTGACACAGTGTGCTCCAAACCTAAGATTTTGGGGACCAGAAGGATTACTCTGTAAAGACACATCTGTATTAGACTTTAGAATAAAAAAGAGTGATTCCCCTCACACAGCCTGTCTGGAAGAGGAAGCCATCTAATGTGCACTCAGAGGGATATTGTCTGAGTGGCTGGGACTGGCATGGAAAACCAGAGGATGGGACTGTGTAGGCAACTAGGGAGTCTGTGTATACTGGAGTAGGAGTATACACTCTTCCAGATGAAAATGGAACCTAAGGTTTCTGAGTTTAGACGGGATATCTGGAAAAAGCTTCTTTACTATCAGGGTAGTGAGGTGGTGGAATAGTCTTAGTGATGGGAAGTTGTGGACTCCCCATCACTGTACAGCCACTGGTTGGGAACAATCTAGGTGTATTTATGCCTATATTCTACTATACTATGGGTATTTCCCTTGATTATTGCCCCCCGCCCCCCCGCTATATGTCTTGGGGTGTTTTGAAGCCTCTCTCAGACGTACTGGGTGTTGTTGGCTACAGCCAACTTTGGGGACTCTGACTGGGATATGCCAATACTCCTGCTGGGACCAAAGCCAGAGGTTCCTGGCTAGAGGGTCTTGCCCCTCCACTTGGGGTCAGACCAATCACCATATTTGGGGTCAGGAAGGAGTTTTACTCTGTGGTCAGACTGGTATGGACTGTGGGGGTTTGTCTTCCTCTGCAGTGGGGGGGGGGGCAGCTTAGTCTCTATCTGGGATCTCTTAAGCATATACTGACAACATTTCATAAAAGTGGAACGTGGCTGCCATGGTTCCCCTGCTTTACCTGTGGCAAGTCAGGATGTTAGGTCTGTGTTGTGTTAGGGTTGGCAATAGTCTTATGCAGAGTTTAGATTATGGTTTGTATAGGACGGTTTGGCTAAGAATGATCCTACAGGGGGTTGGACTAGATCTGGAAATCCCTTCCAGCCTTATTTCTCTATGCCTCTATCAGTGTTACCAGCAAATAACTATGAAATCCACTGGTATGCACATACTGGTCCATGCAGAATCATAGTAAAGTAGAGCTGGAAGGGGCCTCTAGAGGTCATGCAGTCCAACTCCCTGCCTGAAGTAGGATCATCTCTGTCCAAAACATCCCATACAAATCCTTGACCAACATTACTAAAACTACACAGCCAAGAAAGAGGGTCACCTTCCATGCTACAGACGAAGGCAAAACCCACCCACAGTCTGTACCAATCTGACCATGGGGTAAAAGTCCACACAGAAGATGACAACTTGTCGTCACTTTCATCATTAATTTAAGTGGCAAAGTCAGTATGACTGATATCATCAAGGCTGTAACCCAGATAATGAACCCTGTGGTGTCAACATGCTACCACGAGGGGACTTAATTTTCAAAAAAGCAACATGGAAAAAAAGTAATGTAACAAAAAGCCTACATCCAGAAAACATGAAGGTTGCAAAGTATCCACATGCAAACAGCATACTAACTAGATGCTTAGAATAACTGATCACATCAAATTAATGTGCTCAAACTGACTTTTTTTTATCATCTTGATTTTCCAGAAGGTAGGTAATTACAGTCTTCTCTTCTTATTTTGAGCTCTACCTTTGGCATTAGTCATAGTGGATAAGGATGGAAATAATGCTATTGGCTCTTTTGGAAAAATTTTTTGTTTTGTTTTCGATTTTGCCTTTTGAGTATTCATTTTTTTTGTTTTTTAAATGAATTCTACCCAATTTTTCATAAAGACTGCAGTTGTAGTGTTACCAGCATACAATACGTCATGTACCTTTAAAACCTTCAATTCTTTTGGAAAGTACTACTCCTTGCTGTTTTAAATCTATGTATTAACCCTCTTTTTTCTGTTGACAAGCCATAAAACTGATGATGCCTATGAAATAATTTATTTCATAGTTTCATAGTTAGTAGGATCGGAAGGGACCTGAGCAGATCATCAAGTCCGACCCCCTGCCATGGCAGGAAAGAGTACTGGGGTCAAATGACCCCAGCAAGGTGACTGTCTAGCCTTGTCTTAAGGACCCCCAAGGTAGGAGCCAGCACCACTTCGCTTGGAAGTTGGTTCCAGATCCTAGCCGCCCTGACAGAGATCCTAGCCGCCTTGTATGTCCCCATTTCATTTTAGTACCCTGTTAGGTTATTTCTTTAAAGAAGTGTAAGTATGTAAAACCTACATAAGACTTCAGAATGACTGAACCTGATTTGTTCTTGTCTCTCTCTAATTCTGGTGTTTGGGCAAATGCAGAGACTCCTTTGTTATATTTTATTCAGAATATCAGATGCCGTATTCAGCAGTTTGGATACACGACAGCTGTGATTTTCTTTTCTGAAACAGAATCAATAATATTAAGTAGGAATTCATTTTCCTTGCATGGATATTTGCCACCATTATTGGGTTAGTTCTCCTTTTGACCAACTATTTTGTATTCATTGTTAGCCCTTTCTTTACATTTTCATTTCTCTCTCCACTTGCAGAATTTACAAGTTTTAATCTGTCCTGAATAAGTGCACCCAGGGTGAAATACTTGAATCACTTCTGTAAATTGCTCATTTGATGCTTCATTGAATGCAATTTGTTAGCATAAAATAAACCTGCAATTCTCTTAGAAGTTTAAGACTTTGCCTTTCAGCTACTTTTATGGTATAAACATTGATGGAGCATGGTCACTTTATTAGGAGCTGCAGATAAACTGAAACTGCAACTGATGGTACAAGCCTTGGAATGGAAGTTTAAATGGTGGAATTTAGTGCTAGCACCCAGACTGTAAGATCAAACACATCAGTGCTGTGCTCTCTCAGTTCAAGAGGCAAAATTGAATTCAAGGGCACATTTGAAGCTGATGATTCTAAAAAACAATAATGTGCTTCTGTGCTGCGCATCATTAGTTTATGGTTTGTGACAAAGCATTTGACAATGTGATTTTTGACAGTTAGCAAATATGTTACTCATTATATTGGCTCATTCAATCCCTTGTTTCCGCCGATTTATATTGAATTGTATAAATTGATTTTTGGTTTGTTTGGTTTGTTTTTTTTTTTTTTTACTGAAACACTAATCACCTGTATAGTCCTCATGAACTAAAACAGGACTGAAAATAAGACTTAAAAATAATATGAACACTTCAAGTTTTATCTACAAACACATTAAAAGGGTCTTATAAACAATTTAGACTTTTTGATCTCAGTGAACCAACTTTCTGTTTACAATCTCACGTCTTTTCCTTGCCTCAAAATCCAAGAGACAAATGATTCATTCACTAGTCATGTCCCTTCAACTATAGGATAGAGTCATGTGCATATTCCGGGGAGATACTGAAATGCAAGTGAGAAACAAAAGACACGCTCCCCCATTTTTCTTTTTTACTATCTAGAAACAGTTGAGAAGAGTTTCCTGCGTGTCCATTATTTGTATCCCATTCAACAGGCTATAAGAAGCTTCAAACATGATAGATCATTTTGAAGACTCTTTTTTTTTCACTCTACATGCCTGTCTTCTTTAAATTTTTCTTCCAGTGAGTCATATGCATGCCTAGTTTCTCTACCTGTATTTAAAAGAACAGATGTGCATTTTCAGAATATAAGGGATAAGAACAGATTTTTTTAAATAGTAGTATAAACTTAGAAACCATATGAAGGCTGACCCTCTACATTCTTCTTCCTCCCACTGGAAATAAGCTACACTATCTAATAAAGGATTTTTCAGTTTGATTTACCTGAACACAGGAAAACCTTATCCAAGCAGACAGAATCTCCTAACAGAGTTTAGCATAATGAAGAAAACACATATAAGAAGCTTATATGAAGAAGTTAATTCAGAGTATATTATATATCGATTTTATATTAATCTATATCTGGGTAAAGAGAAGTAAAACAGAGTGCCTTTGGGTCTCCCTATATGAAGTCTACTTAAACCTCTAGCACACAGGAAGAAAGGTTAAAGCACAGGATTGGTAGACATATTGCAGACTTGTTCAAGATATGGCGAGTCAGTTAAGAAAAAGAGAAACAAGATCAAACATGCCTAGAGTTGCACAATTAAGTTCATATTTAAGCACTCGAATAGCTTCAGCTTTTGAGAAATGATGAATATCTACAAATCTTTCTGAAAATCCTCATCTCATAAAATAAGAAGAAAGTGAAAGGCTAGAGAAAATATCTGCTCTTCAAAATAAAACAGGCAAATAGGCATGTTGTGGCTTTGTTGGTACGAATATATTGGAAGAACAACAAAATTAAAGGTGCTGAATGGAGATGTTTGAAATCAAAAGAATTCCGTGCACTGAGAAAAGCAGCAGAAAAGTGTATGTGCTTGAATATCTTCAATATTACTATATTAATTATTCTCATGATATTTCTAACAGCCAAGCCACATGTAAATTTTAAATACACTATTCATTTTTAGATTGTAAGGATAGCACATTTGTGCTGGAATTTTGTCAATAGACATGCTAAATAAGAAAAGACATTTTTCTTTTATTTGAAAATTCAACCTTACTAAAGTTGCTCAAGCTTCAAGGTTTCTGCCTCTTCTGAAAACCACTTTCTTGTTATTAGGGGACTAAAAGCCAGGGTATATCCACTCTGATATGGGATGACATTTTACTCTGTGAAATATTTTTTCTCCTCTTGCCAGAGCTGTAATTTCACCTTCATTGTGAATAATTATTACATTGGGGGGTGGGAAGGGGGGATGGGGGTGTGTGCCTGGTGCATGTGTGATATCAAGCTTTTCAAGTTATTCAATCTGTTGCCTCCAGCATCCAATTTTACTGTCAGTACTTGAGGCAGTGTCAGCGATTCTTGGTTTTATCACTGATGACTTACATAATTATTCTGAAATAATGGGACAGTCTTCTCGCAGAGGAAGAGTCTACCACGTTGTCTCAGAAAGTGTGACAGGCTTTCCAAACACAGTTTGGAAAATAAATAACTGTGCCTATTTTAAGATAAGCATCAGCAGAAAAAATATTCTTAGCTTTTCAATTTTTTTAATGGATTCTAAGAGAGTTCAAGTGAATGTATCATGAAACAAGCTTCCTCCACTCAGACAAACCAGTTTGGATTTCACCCTTATCTTTCATTCTCTCTCTAAACAATGGCTGCTGGCAAATCAGGATGACATCTGTCTAAAGCAGGTGGTAGACTAATGTTTCATGTTCTACCACAAACATATTGGAGGCATGTTAATGATTCTGATAATCATTACACCATCAAACTTGGCAAAATACACCATAATGTTCAGGCACCCTGCCTTATTTAAATTTAAAATGAAGCACAGAGGGCTCAAGAACAATGCAGAAAAGGAAGGATGACTGGGTTTACCAGCAAACATAATACCTCAAAGAAAATATACAGTAAGACCTCAAATGATGAATGTAATCCAATCTAATATAAATTTTTGTTTCTACTTGGGAGAACTTTTACAATCTTTATTCTCTCCTATGCCTGATGAAGGGTGAGTGTGCCCAAAAGCTTGTAAAGAAATAAAATAATGTGTTTGCAAATATCTAGTTGGTCTAATAAAAAGTATCACCTCTTCCACAAGTTTTGAATCTAATCTAATGCTCTTGTTAACCAGCAATTCTAGTTTCCCTGACCATTTTGGGTTTTTTATTGTACTGACTAAAGGACCAGACTAGATGGCCTTGTGAGATCCCTTTCAGCCCTACCCTCATATGATCCTAAATGTATCACATTTAAATTTCATAGACATTAGGGCTGGAAGGGACCTCGGAAGATTATCGAGTCCAGCCCCTTGCCCCACGGGCAGGAAGTCCGCTGGGGTCAAAGGCTCCCAGCAAGATAAACATCCAAACGTCTCTGAAAGGAGTCCAGAGTGGGTGCTTGCACCACCTCTGGAAGCAGTTTGTTCCAGGCCTTTGGGCTTGGACAGTTCTTCCTTATGTCCAACCTGAAATAGTCTTGGAGCAGTTTATGACTGTTTGACCTCATCATCCCTTGTGATGACATAAATCATATCTAGAAATTTCAGCTCCAATTTGATTCCATATTGTAAAGCGAAAGAGGGAAACAATTACACTTACTTCTTTTTCAAAATCAGAGGATAGGAGCTTGACAAAATTATCTGGAAACACTCCACGTCTGCCGTTGAGTTCTCCTTCCCACCAACCTGCATCAATGCAATCCTAAAAAGACATAAAAATAAAATATAAAATTCAATACATACATGTGGTTCCACAGATTTCTACAACCTTCAGGCTTTGTCCTAGAGCATGCCAATTTTCTGGAACTCGAGGTCTGATGTCCTAAATGAAAGCTACAATAATCACCCTGCATCCTGTTGTGATGTGGAATGATGAAGGAAGAACAAAAGCCATATTATAAGTTCTTAAGCAAGTCTGCCTGCGCTTAAAGCAAAATATCACCATTTCACTAAATTAATTAAACCAGTCAGTTCTGTTGTTAGGTATGATGTTAATTCCTCTCCATTTTCATTTTGGTGAAATAAAATAATTTTATGCAACTCCATTAAATTTTAGATTGTATTCTAGGTAGTTAAAAGTCTTTTTTTGCTTTTCATTTCAGATCTCTGGTGGTAAAATATCTTCAGAAAGATCCTGACACATTCAGACCACTTTTAAAATTAGATTTCAGCACAAGTTTGTTTAAAAACGGTTATCTGTTCATCTGTCATTGATTATTCATATGCTTAAATCTAGCACTGCAGTATTCCACGAATGGCACAAACTAATGTATGCAACAGAACAATATGCAACTAAGATGGTGACAATACAGGCACTGAATTATGACATCAACAACTGAATTGCACAGGAAGCATAAGCTGTTTCTAAATGAAACAAAAAATTAACACCAACATCATATAACAAACAATAAAAGTAAAATAGGAAAAAATGATTTAATGAGCTTTATTAAAATTGTGGCTAGAGATGGTAGACTGTATTTAGTGCTTATAAATTTTCAGAGCTAACTGTTTCAGTTAAATTTTTCCACCATGTTTTTTTTAAATGGTTTAATATTAAACTATCTGCTTTTTCTGCAAATAAGATTAGTGAAAAAAATATTTTGCCCATGTTAAAATAATTCTTACAACTATATCAGCAAGAGCTCTAATCTTTTGGTTGGATTTGAAAAGAAGGTTGAAATTTGTCCTGAAGACAAAGTGTTCTTTTTTTCCTTCTCCGTAAAAAAAATCACCAAATATGACTGAGTTCTATATCTCTGATATGCTGCAAATCCCGTGAGTTCAGCAGAAACTAACAAAAATTTGGCAGGTGAATTCCCCTGAATAATTTGAAGTAGAGGCCTGTGGCATGGATGGCCAACCATTGGAGGGGTTGTGTGGCAATACATCTGTATTGAGCAGGCTTCCTTTTTGGACTGCAGGGGCTGAGGAGAACTTCCCCGAAAGTTGCACTGCTTGACTCTAGCAGTGCTGTGATGCGGGACCACAGTGTGCAAGAGCAGGAATGTTGTTCCTCCTCTTCTGGTGTGCAGGCAGTTGGGAAAAGACAGAAGAAACTGGGAGGCAAGAATGTAGAGGGGAGTGGAAGTAGGAAGGGAAGAGAGGGCTATGGTAGGAACAGGAAGGCGAGAGGACAAGCATTGCTGGAGAGGTGGGACTATGACTACAAAGCAGGAGAGGGCAGATGCCATGGGATAAGGATGAAGAGAGATCCAGTACCGGAGGGGGACAAGAACCACAGCAGGCTGAACAGAAGAAGGGAGAAGGGCAGACTTGGGGTACAGAACAAAACAGTCAATAACTACTACAGATTCCATAACCTAGAAGTGTACCCAGGAGTCCTGTAGCTCTCTGTTCCTGTAACGTCAGGGAACAGCTATGAAATCTATTGGAAAAAAGTGCAAGTGTCATCCCTGTCTCACATCTAAGAGACTGCAGGTTACTGTTGCTTATTATTATTCAGGCCACCATACACTTTTTTATGCAGGCATAAATGGTGAGGAAATAGATGTTTCTAGCTTATATCAGCGAAATGATGAAAAGTAGTATAAAACAGTGCCACTTTATTGCAGCAGACTTCGATCTGCTGTCTACCAAGAGAGCGTGGGCATCCTGGAGCTGCCTCTACTCTCCAGCCATCCTGGACAGGTGCTCCAAAGGCTTGAGGGAACTGATCCTGAGCACGCCAGGAATTGCTGTGCAGGATTGAGCCCCCAAAGGCCTTGGGACTGATCACCTACTTGGCTCTCCCAGCTTATAGAGACACGTCCCAAGGAATCTTAGGGTACCTCCCTGTAAATAGAGAATGTCAGGGTTAGCCACTTGCAGAGACCTGCCCCAGCATCTCCAGGGGCATGTCTCCATAAGCAGAGAGAATCTCCGGCACTCCATGCCACCATGCTGGGACCTGTACCAACTTGTGGTTTACACATAGGCACGGGTGGGCATAGGTCCCAACAAAAAGATACAAGACAGCATGGGACCTGGCGATTTCCCAACATTCAGCACCTCCACATTAGTACCCACGCTAACCTGCGCATGGCAACATCTGTTTTTATCCATAGTTAGCTCAAGTGGTAGAAGATGGTGGTGTGAGTCTAATGATACGGAACCTACTCAAACTGGGGTCATCATACAATGTGAAGAAATGTGTATTTTGTTTTTTAAACAGGGAACTTGATTCCAAAAGCTTACATTAAGTTTGTTGGGTCAAGCACTCAAAAGTGAGGAAATGCCAGAGTTAAGTCTCCCATTTAAATTTAATTGGCCCCTTTTGCACATATGCATTACAATTCAGTCTTTAATTATCTGATCAGATACTGTTCTTTTGCCATCGTAGGAAGCTTCAAAGTGATCTATAGGAACACCACTTCATTTGTACCTGAGATTCAAAGGTGTTTAGTAAATAAAGGCTTACAGGAAGAGAAAGGACAATTTTAAATTATGATAGAATACCATCCTAGAAAACTAGATTCTATTCTTGCCTCAGCTTTACAGTTTCCCTCAGACACTGGACAAATCATTTAAACTAAAATGTTCACAGACTGTCACTAGTTGTGTGCTGCTCATTTTCTCGGTACCAAGCATGAGACACCTTAGGGACCGATTTACAAAAGCACTGAGCAGTTAGACCTGCAAATGAAACCTGTAGGAGCTGTATTTTAAACAAAGTATTATAATGCAATATATTCTGAAGGAAAAAAAACAACCAGACTGTAAGTATTTTGAGTTTTGTACCCAAAATTAATGTACCCCTTTATCTGTACTGAAGAAAACACCACCTCCTTACAAAGCAGCGTCAGATAAAGATAAATTTATCAATGTTTGCAAAGCACTTGCATGCTATAAAGATGAGCACCACAAAATGGATCAGTTCTCAAGATTTCTATATTACTTTCCTTTTCATCTCATTGCGTTTGCTGTATTTTGCCAGGAGTTTTCTTGTGTTATACAGTTTACAAGTTATGATGGTTTTTGAGAGAAAAAACAAACAGGCATTAAAAGAAAACCAGACACCAGTTTTTGGCTGTCTTTCAGTTAATTAGTTTGCTGTTCTGAGCGTTCTGTTTGGCTTATTCAGCAATTCTATCTGTTTAGATGGAATATATGCTGAGCTAGTTAAACAGCATGCTATCTTGGAGAATAAATTAACCATTGTCATTTAAAGCAATACATGTGTTTTTGTTTCTCTCCTTGTCTCAATTCTTTTGTTTCATTTAATGTGCCCAGAATGTACAAAAATAGGAATTAAACAATTCATTCTACTTTCATTCTGTTTCTCTGAACTCTTTGTGCTCAAAGTATTTTCCTTTCCCCCGCTTTCTCCCTTATTTTAGGATTGCAGTCTGTGCTCAGGATGCCTTGTTTTTCAGTGCTTCATTTACATTTTCAACAGATATTTCTCTCTCCCACTTGGATAGCAACCTCTTGCTTCATAAACTAGGACAATCCTTAGCTAATGGATCCTTTAAAAAAACCAAAAATAACACCACCAAAAAAACGCAACATTTGAGTGGACTACAGTGTTCAGTGAGGGATTTAAAATATTAGCTAGTCATGCATAGTACAGGCAAGCAGTATGCAGGGCCATTACTCAAATCTCTTCCAACACACCTCATTCCTGATGTTCAGTGACTCTCACACTGCTGGGCACTGTCTACTTGAACAGAATATAGTATTCAATGTGTTGAATTATGCAATTTTGGGGGTGTTTTTATAATCTGACATCTTTTGTTTACCAGCCTGATATTTCCAATATTTGTGTGTACTAATTTAAATTTGAATGAAGGTCTCTAGAGCTGAAAGGTTTGTTCCTGTAATAATTACACTATTTAAGCTTACTTAACAAACCTGATGACTACAAGCAGTATATCAGAAGTAGATATTTAGTCCAAGGTTTTTGGTAACACCTTTGGTTCTTCTCCTGTTTCCTCAGAGCATGTGGCAGTTTTATTTTCTATTTACTACTTCTCATTCTTTAAGTTTATTCATTTAAAGGAACAGATTGCTTGTATATCGTGTTAATTAACCCAGAACAGACATCTATCAATCATGTTTATACACCCAATCACCGTACAGGATTTTCATGCATTAAGCCAGGGATGTCAAATGTACGAGCTGAAGAGCCATCTTTCCCAGCCCACAAAGCTCCTGGAGAGGCTAATAATTCAGGAGTGGAGCTAGCCAATGAAAGCTGGGGTACAGAGCCCCAGTGGGGACACATTTTAGTAGTGGGAGGTAAGCAAATGGGGCATGTTCATCTCCCTGGCTTCCTGATGTCACTAACCACTACCCCATTGCTGGATGTGGGTCTGGATTGTCCATGTAAGGAGGCCTGTTTTTTGGATCTGGCCCATGGGGCCAAACCAGTTTGATACCTCTGCATTAATCACTTTTTCTCTTCAATTTTCCTATTTATCTTTAATGCAAGAGGGACTTCTATGTGACCAAGCAAACAGATCTACAACATATATGTTGCTACCCTGCAGTGCACCATGGTGGGATTCCTAAACTTCATAAACCTCCAGGGGTCCTCAAGTCTGCACATAATGGTGACACAGGTTACTCCAATACCTCCTTGAACTCATTGACCACATTCTCCCCAGAGAAAGCCAACTCAATTTCACTTCATATTTTCTTGACAATCTGGTCATGCTTTAACTTCTGGGGCTTCACCAGCAGCAAGGCTTTAAAATATGTACATATTTCATTGTACTTCTGTGCCTGTTGTCTCTCATCTTTGTGTGCATGGAGGTGAACAAGAGAGTATTCAGCGAGCCCATGTGATGATCTTTTTCTCTGAGGAACTTTTGCAATCTATCATCAATACTCCAGCTGTTCATAAAAGACAAAAATCATCCTTGGTTTAACTCAATTCACTCCAAGTATACTTAAACTAACCATCATTTCCATATAAAATGATTCGGTACATTAATACTTCTGTCAAAAATAAACTTTTACCAAAACCAATAAGCACTTTATTCTCTTTTTAAAGATTCCTATGGACCTAATTTTACGTACTATATTCATTTTAAAGATTCCTATGGATATAATTTTACGTACTATATTCATTACCCTGTTGTAATGTTTGAGTTGGAGAAGTATGCTTCTGCAAGAGCCCCTGAGCATGTTATCAGATCTTGTCTTCCAGAAACTGTCTATTCTGTTCTATTGTCCAGACTAAACCTATGTTTATAGAGAAGCTAAATAAAACCAATAAGCACTTTATTCTCTTTAATATTTTAATTTAAAAATGGTAATGACAGCAAACTACCCAACTAACTAGATGTCTTGCCATTTAGCATAGCACCATATTTTAGTTTCAAATTAAATTAACTTGATGGATTATCAGTTCACTTCTAGTAAAATGAGTGGAACTAGCTGACTCGTATTTGCTTTCTTATAAAAAGCTTTATCTACAGATGTTGAATTACTTCACGCAGGAGGATGCTGACTCCCTTTACTGGTGGAGAAACCTGAAAGCAGGGTAAAATTAAATGACTGCCAGAGTCATAAAGCAGGCCAGTGGCAGAATCAAAATGTCTAGCCCTCCAGCCTAATTTCCTAACCACTGGCCACAATAACTTAGTATTAAACAAAATAAGTTATTTTTTGTAGGAAAGAAAAAGTTAAAGGCTGAGGTAAAACACATTCAACGAGACAGACAAATGTTGAAGAGCTCTGGACTCTGTAAAAATATAAAAACAAAAAGAAAGACTGCTTGGGACAGGGGTGGCCAGCTTAAGGCATGCGCACCACGAGTGGTTTCTATGGGCCCTTCTAGATGTTCAGGTAAAGGTGTAATAGGAATTGATGTGTGACCCACACAATCACACTTCCTGGCATGCTGTGAGCCTAGACACCCCTTGCAGTGGCTCTGCTGCTGCAAGCTTTGCAGCTGTTGAAGCTTGCAGTGAGGGCAGCACATGGAAGCTCAGAGCCTTTTCAGCTGGGGGGCTTGCAGCAGTTGGCACACCCCTATGGCTGGTAGCCCTGTCAGCTGATGAGGCTCCCAGCCACAGCAGAGCACCTGGTCATATGTTCAATCAATGGTGTGAGAAGAATGAGCTAAAAAGTTATGACGTTTTTTGTGAAATAACTGTGGCTTATTCCTTATTTTATCATGCCATTAACTGATTGAACATGTAGCTGGGTCACATCTTAAGCTCTAATTAACTCATTAATCATGCCTTAAGTGTAACATGTAAATGGGGCCTAGGTGTGGCATGCAGCAGATCAGGGAAGGTATAAGGAACATGCTAGCAGGTGGAGGATGAAGCAGAAAGTCGAGCAGCAGATTGGGCAGAGAACGCAGAGCAGGGAGTAGAAAGCAGATTGGGCAGGAAGCACAGGGCTGAGACCAGAAAGCAGAGCAGCAGAATGGGCACGGAAAGGGGATCCGAAAGGCCCTCAGAAATATTGACAGGCTAATCTGTGGCACGCCTGCCAAAAAAGTTGGCCCCCACTGGCTTGGGATATGAGATAAAAGCATGTCAAAGTGATCTGAACTTCTAAGGGAGTTGAATTCAACCCAAACTTTCATAGATTTCACAGACATTAGGGCTGGAAGGGACCTCAGAAGATCATCAAGTCCAGTCCCTTTCAAGAAAAACAGTTGCTGTTGGAGAAACAGCAACTGCCACAATAGTCAGATGCAGCCAGAATTTTCCTCATATGTACCTACAAATGTTAGCATCAATTTTTCAGGTAGGCTCAGGCACCCACAAAAATAATGATCCTTTCCTTGATATAAAGAATGAGGCAAGGGAAATGGGAATGAAGACATCCTTCACATAATTAGAAATGGGACACAAGCTGTGAAGAATATTGTACAAGAGAGCCATCTGGAGAAAACAGACATTTTTCCACAGGGGCATTAAAAAAATAAATAAAAAAAAAATAAAACAGCCTCATTTTTAAAACCAGGGTCTGTAGTGACCCAAAAAAATCAAAATAAGAGTTAAAGGGTGCAGATAGAAGTGCAGCTCCCAGCAAAGCACTCTGAGTTACAACATTGCCCCAGACCAAAGAGAAGTTTAGTATTGGTTCCAAGGGGAAGAGAAATCTAGCTGCCAGCTGAGAGCCTGCAGCCAGGGCTCACTGTTTCAGAATGGAAAGGGGGAAAGGCAGCAGAGGGAGCTCATTCTTGGGGCTCCCCAGCTGGTGCTGAAGGGTGAGGTGGGTGAATTGGAGCCCCCACCTACCTTGGGGATGGGCGGGGGGCAAGAGGGGATCCAATATACCCACCCCAACCTCTGGGGATGGGGGCTGAAAACCCCTCAGAATTAACTCCCTCTGCTCCCTTTCCCCCCTCCCATTCTGAGCTCCCAACCTGTCACTATTTTCAGCAGACACAAGTTACAAAACATGCTACATTTTGAACTACTTCTGACACTGCATGCAATGTGGGGTCAAATTTTCACCCGATTGGGCATTTTTAAAGCTGTTTGCAGCCGTGCACTTGTGTTTGGCCAGACTGGGTGAAAATTTTCACTTCCATCTGCACCTAAACAGAAAAAAGGTGAACGACCTGTAAGAGAAGATTTGATATATATGCTCATGTATAACAAAATAAACTTGTACTTGGACCCCCAGATTTCTGATATCACCAGTGTTAAGAAACCATAAGAAGCATTTACAATACAAGGTACCTGTATTTGGTTCACTTCTCGCCAGCTCTAACTGGACTTTTGTAGCATCTCTACACTGGCCACTTTAGTCATATTTTGCCCTTCTAGGCTAAGCAGTCATTAAAGTTTTCTCAACCAGAAGGGCAGCTGGGCTAGGACATTTTTGTTTTGGTTATAAATGCGCTGCATTTTTTATCATGGGGGGGAGAGGAATTTGCCAAAAGCTGCACTCAGACCATGCACCAGGAGCTCTCTGCATCTCTCCTCCACTCACCCTGTGTGCCACCCTTCCTTCCCTCTGTTCTCAATGATTTCTACAACTTCTCCCAACCCTTTAACTCATGAAAAAGACTTGGTGCCTTCTCACATTCCTCTTCCTGCCACCCACTTCTCATTTTCACCCCATCTCAGTAACAGTATGAATTACACCATCTGCTTTCCCCATGACAGGTGCCTCAATTCCCCCCATACCACATCCCCAGGTCTGCCACTTCAGGTAAGCGGATGTATGCACTCTTCCTTCCCTCCAGGCCAGGAAAGTAAGCAATGGTGGTACAGGGAGGGAGGTGGAGCAGAGGCCAGTTACCAGGGAGGGAAGTGGCAGGGGCACAGAACAGATACTAGGGAATGCAGGGACTGTGGGGAGGGACAGGGTTCAGGGGTTACAAGCATGGGGGAGTCAGGTGGGAGGGGCAAAGTGGAGGCCAGGCATTGAGGGTGCAGGTGGAAGTGGGAGGGAGAGCAGGCAGCTCAGGGGGCAAGTGGTAAAGGGGGGGCAAGCCACTTGACTCTCCACACTCCTGTCCCCTTGCTGCTGATTTCCCCACTGTGGTGGAGAGGGTTGAAAAATTTAAGACCCCCCCCCCAATAAGATTCTAGATATAAACAAATTTTCCATATCTAGAATCTAATTATTTGGGGTGGGGGGGTCATCTTGAATTCAGCCTTTTTGGATTCGGGTAAAGATGCTAAGTCATAGGTGGATTAGATGTACACCTTGCTGGGGTCGTTTGACCCCAGGACTTTTTCCTGCCATGGCAGGGGGTTGGACTAGATGATCTACTCAGGTCCCTTCCGACCCTAGAAACTATGAAACTATAAGCTCCTGGAATTTTTGTTTGGTCTAATAAAATAGTCAAGGGAAATCTTTGTTCTGCTCTGTTTAGGCTTAATTTTGGGAACATGCCCTGACATCAGAACCCCCGCAGGTGGGATAGAAGTGTAAAAGATCAGTACAGGTGGGGAAACTGCCTTTCTGTGCAGGTGCTGCAGAGGACAGAGTAATCATCTTTTTTAGGCTTTCAGGTTTACTTTTTTTCCCTGTTTTTCCACCTGTTTTCGTATTTTGTCTGGGTAGCACTTTTCTCATTTTGCCACCAACTTCTCCCTCAGCTTAAGCCTACTGCTCATTTCCATTAGAAAACCAGGGGATATTAAGTCACAGTTGGAGCCAGCAATGATAAACTGGATTTAGTCTAAGCACAGATTGTGCTAGCATTGCACAATTGCTAATCGTCTTTCCGTGAGGAAAGTACCAGGTGCTTGGTGCAAACCAAAAAAGAACCTTTTTGATAAAAGGGACTGCTCGAAACAAGGGATTCTGTCTTAATTATATTTACCCTATAAAGTGTGTCTATATTACCCTATAAACTCAAAGGGTAACTCACACCCCTTCTGCAGGAAAAATAATAGAAACTGCTCTTACTAGGCAGCAGAGTGACTGCTTGTTCCCGGGCTACAGTTTCCTTGTCAGTTCATCTCAACTTCTATCCTCTGCAGCCCACCCATTTCCACTCTTCTCCTAAATATCCAATATTAGACCTTCATTCTGATTATGTGTAATGGTTATGCATTCATGCATTTGAACAGTCAAAATGGCATTGGAGAAATATTTTTAAATAGTTCTTTACTTATTGGTGTAGTTAAGTTAATACTGTGTGTATGTGTGTGTGTAGTCGGACTGAAACATACAAATAATTACGTACACTATGTATTAATCTATGAATACTGATAGAGAATGATGATAAGAACACTGTCTGTGACCAGGTCAATGGAAGATCCAAAGGTGCCTGTACACGAGCCCAGAGGCTGCTCCGATGTGCTACAGCACATTGGAGCAGACTCTATTGATCAAGCCTGGTTACTGCACTCCAGCCAGCCTCTGCATCTTGCGTACACGCGGCCCCATGCTTCAAAATAGCAGCATAGGCACTTTATCTAAAGCTTGTTCAATGAAAAGTAAGATGTATACTTATGTAAGAAAATAAGGATTTCTGTGTACAACATACCGTAAACTTTGTTTTACCTGGCTTATAGCTAGAGATCAAAAGACTAAAGAGATGGGCTCTACAGGGGCGCTCTTAAGAAACTGATCTGAAATTCTTGCTGGGCACTAATAAAAAAACAAACAGGCACTACATTTATACAGGCTTGTTTTAAAATACATTTTTTTGGAAATACTTTTGTTTTAAATAAATACTTTGCTCTACAGAACATTTAGTTATGATTTACCACTGTCACTTCCCTGGGAGGAGCAGAGCTACAGGATTTGAACCCAAGTCACATCTGTAAATGTGATCACACATGATACACAGGGAATTGCCAACCCAGCACCCAGTATGGGAATGAGAGATGCACATGTTCCACCTGAACAATAAATTGATTGCTCAAGATTGAGAGGCAATGTGCTTGGATGGATCAAAAATTTTCATGGTGCAGTTAACCCAGCAGCTTTGACAATGTAAATAGGTGACCCAAGATGTTAATTGTTATTCTGAAGTTGTTAGTTATTAGGCTCAAAAAGGCAATAAGCATTTTTCTCTGTTAACAAAAAAGGGCATTTATAGTTGCAATCAGATTAATATGCCAGTAATCTACCAACATGGATTTTCCCATTACTCTAATTCATAAAAAGTCAGTAAGAAATAGAGGTTTAAGAAAAATGTAAATACGATACAAGAGAAGAGTAATACTGGATCTTATTCAACATGTTCCGTTACATACATATATACATACACAATATTTTACACACACACGTGCGTGAACATGCAAACAATTTTACTTAAAAATCACTTGAGTTAAATAACCACCCTGATCACTTGAACAGCAAATAATAGTATTTTCACCCTTCACTGAAAATTCTATTCCCCTTTCCTTCTATTTCTGTATATAACGTTCTCTCTTCACCACCTAAGTCTCACACAATAAGAACAGTGAAAGGCCAAGAGTGCAGAAGACAAGCTGTTGCTGCTGCTGCTTTGTCTAACACCATCTCCTAGCTGATAAACTGAGAAACAGAATAGACTGAATCTGTTAACAGGGGGCCAAGCACTGTGGCTTCATCAAGACAAATGGAAAGATAATGGCATTCAGTTAAGATTGAAGTTGTTGCTGGGATGGCCATCCAGCACTGAATCTGTCCAGCTACTGATCTCCCTCCTTTTTGTTATCATTAGAGAGACTGCAAAAACTAGTTTGGCCACGTAGTAGCTATTTCCAGTATCTTTCCGATCTAAACCTGGCAGGGAACCCTCACTGCCCTTTCCCCTCAGCAAGTGGCAAATCCCCACTTCTAAAAGGGGTTAGGAAGAAAGACACTGAGGAGGTTCTAGCACTACCTAGTTCTTGTGATCCTTGTCAAATGAATTGCAGTATTTTATGTTCCAATTAAAGCTTAAGCACTGGAGAATCTCAGCTTCCATTTTAAAATAGTTTCTAGTTATACAGATGAAGGTGACACCTGACCCAGGTTGCAGCTGAAGACAGAAAAACACAAATGAAATAAAACCAACAAAAGATTATGCCAAGGCACTGTTGGGGCCTAACATCAGATTTTGGACACAGAGTTTGGGCAATCACACTCCATTACAGAAACAGATCAACAGGTCACTAGGAGATGACCAGAAGTAATTTTATTATCTAATAACTACCTTCCTGAGTCATCTTGCCTCTGCCTTACTTCTAATCACTTTTTCTTTTATTTTAGACACTTCTAGCTGTCTTCTCTAAAGCAACTGCATGTGTGAATGAGTATGGCTGTCTTCTTTCTCATTTAGGATCAGATGAAGCCTATAAACTTTGGACACGTGCTGCTGCCCCTGACACTGCCCTTCCCAAGCAAAGGGATAAGGTTTCTACTGATAACAAAAAGACCAGAGAAAGGGAGAAAATAGCTCTAGACTCCCTCACATACTACATGTCTTTTTTTTTCTGTCATACACAAGATGCAGCTATAATCACAGACATACAGACCAATGAAAAAATGCAGTGAAGATTGTTCTTCTATTCTTAGTGAACCTTGATGTTCAGAGACAGCACGTCACAGTCTTCACATGACCCTTTCAATGCAGTACTCATACTTCGTTGCACTACTATATACTTCCACATACAATTAAACATGAAATGATATGTTCAGGCATCATTCATAAGTTGCGGCTTATTAAGGTTTTCTGAACAAATTACTTGTCCTGAGGAAATGGTGAGGAGACGGTTACAACTGTTATAAAAAAGGGTACTGCTGAGAATTATGAGAAACGGTAGGTCCTCTAATAATGTAGCTGCACAACGTATGCAAAAGTGATAGGAGTTTTCTATGGGCAAATGGGCTTTTTTTGATTGTTCATTTTCTGCTCATGCAAATAAATCAAGGTACTTGCATATATTATTATTAGCATTTTGGAGACCTTTTGAAAGTGTAACCCACAAGACACTTTTAAAATCTAAGATTATATAAGTTATAATTACATTTAAAATAGCCAGACAGCTAGCGAGCTAAATTACACTGTGAAAAATAGAGACTCTTCAGACTAATTATGGAGTGAGACATGGCAAATTGAAAGACCTACGTGATAGGATCCAAGAAATTCTGAAAGAAGTAATAAAAATCTACAATACTACATAACTCACTCTTTGTAAAATTTGTAAATCCAAAACAATGTTAAACTTGTAATGTCACATTATGAGGAAAAGCTATGGAAAGTGTAAGGCACATTCATACAGAGTGCTTTCATGTGTCAGCTCTATTCTGACAGCTACATATTATGTTATTACTGCCACAGTTTTAAGTCTCTCTCTTGCATGCTTCCACACAATTGATAGCCAAACTCATAATTTTTATAAAAACGCAAAAAGGAAAAAAAAATCCTCAAATTATGAAGAATTAGCCTGAAAATAGGAATTTTCAAAATATGAACTGGAAAGTTATATTTTTGAAGGCTTTCCATTTATTAAATCAAGACAGCAAATGACAAATAAAGGCAAATTCAAGGTACCCACGCAGAACCCTACTGCTGCAGTGAAGTGAACTGGAGAACTGAGGCCAAATGTCCTGGCTGCAATGAGGGCAGAAAAAGAACTACAGATCAGGCAGTGCCATTTTTAAACATGCCTTTTGACCAGGTATTGCAGAGCACTAAGGTGCTTGCTCCATGAAGAGCAGAAACTGCCTAGAGAGAGGGCCCTAGGAGCCAGGCAGAAACCCCACAGGTGCAGGTTGCCTTGGCAGCAGGCTAATGAGGGAATTAGCCTGCACCTGCACCTGGTCAGCTGACTGGAGGAAGGCAGGGCCCTGGCCCCTGAGGCCCGCAGGGGTTAGTGCTCTGGCAACTGCCGGGGGAAGGATCTCCTGCAGAGAAGAACTGCCCAGAGACGCTGTGGCCGCCCGATACGCCACTTACAGGACTAATGAGGCTCCAGGAGCTCATCGGGTACCCTGGGCTGCGAGGCACTTAACACCTGCGGAGAAGTTTGCCTCTTTTAAAGAGACAGAGTGCACCCAGCACCGTATCTATTACGTTATAGCCCAGGGGTTCATATTTTGATTTGTTTGTAAACCGGTGGAACAGGCTGAGGCTATTGGGGAGGAGGAGGAGGCCTCATTGGGGCACACTACCGTGTAGAGCCCAGCGCCAGTGAGAACATGCAGGTAGGGGCGGAGGGCAGAGAGATGACAGGAGGCTGAGCTAGATCAAGACCTCAGAGGGACAACATTTGAATACCACTTGTGAGGCATGGGGCATGGTAAGGGAAGGTTTTGGAGCCATGCATCAAGCCCATAAGAACTGGGGGTATTGTAAGGCATTTCCTGAATGTGGGACCCAGTAAGGGGTCAAACAACCCACAGGGTTTAGAGGAGTGTGTCAGGACTGTGACTGAGCAGCAACTCGAGGGCAGCCTCCTGATTCATCATATAAACCAGCAAGATGTGGCAGGTGAGATAAGTAGGCACCCACAGGGCAGAGCCAGCATGGTCACGGAGTCCATCCTTGGGGAGGCCATATCATGACATCATGGCATTTACACTACAAAAAATACATGTAGGACAGGCAGAACAACTTATTTTATTATATAACAGCCAGTCAACAGTTACCTTTTATATACATGGTGGGAATTTTTAATGTATTATTTTGACAACTTGAAAATAAATCAAATTAACAGAGTCCAATCTTCACCTAGTATAAACAGGTATTAGTGAAGTTAAAAGAGCTATGTTAGAACCAGCTAAAGACCTAGTCTTCAACAGGGGATTTTTTTAACACAATTTCTAGAGTAATTCTGAAGCCAGGCTTTATTCATTTTATTCTCAAAACCAATTTGTATTTTAAATTAAATTTGTCTATCAAGATATTTGATTCTAGAGACTTCATCAATATTTCTGCAATCAGATAAACTACTTTTGAGTTAAGAAAAAATATTCATCTCGGTTTTCATATTGCATCCATCCTGCAGTATCAGAGACTGCTATTTTCAAAGTGGTCAACCTTTATTAACTATAAAACTCATTTACTGGGACTGAGAATTTCTTAAAGCAATGTCCATCTGTTTTCTAGAGCTCTTTACAGAAGAACAGCTACAATTAACATAATTTAGTGAGGAAGCAAGAATAGCTCAAATCAACAGGTCAACCTGCCAGTGGGGAAAGTGGAACAAAGCTCCAAACCACCACTACATAAGCCAAAAGCCATAGCAAAGGGTTGATTCATTACATTAACAGAAGGTACAAGACAATGGCCAGTAAACTAAAATGAACTAATTCCATGAGGGAAGGGAAAGATCACACATTTCCCTTTTTATAACTCTTGCTGGCCACTAGTCACAGTCCTTCCTCCTGTCTTTCAAAGCCCTCTTCCCACTGGACGGGCTTCAGCTCTCAACTGATATCCTCCTGCTCATGTCTTCTTGTCTAACAAGTAGAGAAAAACCTCCCACCCCCTAATGTCCCTCTCCAGTCTGTATTTCTGGTCTGCTGCACTAGCTAAGATGCAAGGAGTGTTTTTGGTATGATTTCCTGTCAGCCACATGTAGGACCAGACATGGGTAGGACCTAGCATGTGACAAACATCAACAGCTTCCCAGTTTAAAGGCTATAACAGGTGCAGTGAGTACTGTACAAGTATCCAAATGCCCCACTGAGAGTTTATATAGGAGTAATACATGGTGGTGGTATCTACGGCAGGTTTGAAAAGAAGGCAAAGATGATGATATGGTTACTCTTCCTTCCCAGCCGTTGAAATGTTATAGGATACTACGTTACCAGTTCAAAATAAAGAGAAGATGCAGCATCCACTAGATGCCACAGAAATTGTACAGAAAATCATGTGATCTTTGCTACATTCCCCCTCCCTTTTCATCATTCCACTCAGAAAGTGAAGAGCTGGGGGAGGCTAGTGGAAATTCTTTTAAAAAGAAACCCCCCCCCCCGTCAAAGTGGTATAGATGTGATTCTGCTTCTGGCACAGACTCAGTGACACTTATACTAGGGTAATGCATGCTGTTCTGGTGCCCACATTTTAAAAACAATGAAAACTAGAGAGGGTACAGTAAAGAGTCACAATAGGTTTCAAGGCTTGGGAGAAGATATACTTTAAAGTGAGAGACATTGCTCAGTCTGTTTAGTTTATCAAAGAAGACATTGAGGAGTGATCTGATTATATTATTATAAATATAATTATTATAGTATTATAAATACCCTCTCAGGGAGAAAATACCTGGTGCTCAAGCGCTCTTATTTTTATTAGAGAAAGACATAACAATGGCTGGAAATCAAAGCCAGCCACATTCAAACTACATGAGGTATGATTTTTTTCCCCAAGTAGAGAGGCCAATTAGATACTGGAACAAACTAGAGTTAATCTCTTGCTGCCGTCAGCCTAGAACTAGAGATCTTTCTGGGATATATAGCTCAGTACAGATATACCTAAATGAAAAAGTAATGGCCTATGACCTATGAATAATTGGATAATATGAAATGCTTTACTGCAACTGTACATACTGGAAAAATGATCATAGTCACTGAACAAAACAATCCCTCCTAGAGATTCATTTATGAAGTTCACTCAGCAGAAAGTAGTGCATCTTAGGGAAACAAATGTGTCTCGCACCATAAAACTGGGATAACTAGTGTCTGTAGTGTAAATAAAACCAAATTAGCCAACATAACAATGTAAGGGGTTTGGATACATGCATTTTATGTCTGTTTTGGCCCCCAAACGAATCTGTTAGAACCTGTTTCTAGAATTATTTCACTCTATTATTTAAAACCACAATAGTCTTTAGGAATCAGGGTCTCATTGGGTGATGTACAACTGTGAAATAAAACACACTCCTACTGACAAGGAGTTTGCATTTCTGATGACAAGAGGCAATTAGGGGATGAAACAACTAGCCAAGATTAGAGCACAGGATGAGGTAATAGTGAAATGAGTAACTTTTACTTGATAAGCAATGGGCAACAGCTTACTGTGTGCTTTGGCTTTACAGCGGGCAGCATTTTATGGGCATGTATCTTTTTCCAAAATGATGTAAAATACATTTTAATTGTTATAGCTATATGATGACCTACACACCAACTTTAACAACCAATATTAAAAGATGTACATCTTATATCATTGTGCATATGGAAGATCTTGTCTCTCTACTCTTGCAGCTGTGGCCTGCATTTCCTCTTCCCAAAACCTGAGTGCTTGACTTTCCAGTGACAATATAATCTTAGTCACCAGACAGTGATCTGGGTCCCATACAACTGAAGTCGATGCAAGCCTAATATAATGGTGATGGGGGAGGTGCATGAGGGACCAGGAAGCAAAGAGGCATAAACATTGTTTTAACTTGTGTTTAATGGACAACTTGCTTTAAACAACAAACAACATGGAGGTGGCCTACCTGGCTGGATTCTGGACAGATGTGGGGGGTGCCAACCAATGGTCAGTGTCAAACTGGTGAGAGCACTTAGAGTGACTGAATGTCTTCAAGTCAGCAGGACCAGATAGACTACACCCAAGAGTGCTGAGGGAATTGGCTGGAGTCACTGGGAACCATTAGCAAAGGTATGTGAAGATTTGTGGTGCTCAGGAGAGGTACCAGAAGACTGGAAAAGAGCCAGTGTGGTACCAATCTTTAAGAAGGGGAGGAGGGAAGATCCAGGAAACTATAGGCTGATCACCTATACTAAACTATAGTTTGACATCCGCACCAGGTAAAATTTTGGAAAAAAACTATCAAGAAGTCAATCTGTGAGAGACTGGCAGAAGGCATAATGCTGAAGGATAGCCAACATGGTTTTATTACAGGCACATCATGTCTGACCAACCCCGTCTCCTATGATCAATTAACGAACCACTTGGATGTGGGAGACACAGCTGACACTTGGATTTTTTAAAAGGCCTTCGATATGGCCTCCCATGATGCTTTATAAAAAAACTGAGGGATCGTGGGATGACAGAGTTCAGTCAGGTGGGTTGGGAACTGGCTTAAGGGTTGAACCCAGAGAGTGTTAGTGGATGGGTCTGTAACATCTTGGCAGGGGGTGGCCAGTGGTATCCTGCAGAGGTTGGTTCTTGGCTTGGGCTATTCAACATCTTTATCAATGATTTAGATGAGAAGGTGGAAAGCACACTGGCCAAGTTTGTGAACAATACTAAGTTATGGAGAAAAGCAGTCATGCTAGGGGATAAGATGCAGCTTCAAGCAAACCTGGACAAGCTGGAAAGGTGAGTGGAGTGGAACTGGATGCAGTTCAATAAGGATAAATGCAGAGTGCTTCATCTGGGGAGAAGTAACCAGCTACATGAATATATGTTAGGAGATGTCCTGGCCAGCATGATGGCTGAATGGTACCTTGGGGATTATGGTTGGTCACTGGATGAACATGAGCAGCCAATGTGACACTGTAGTCAACAGAGCTAATAGTATACTGAAATGCATTAGCTGATGCAGTGCAAGCACAGCAAGGCTAAGAAAGTGATAATTCCTCTCTACTTGGCACTGGTGAGACCCCAGCTGGAGTACTGTGTCCAGTTCTGGACACCACACTTAAAAAAAGATGTGGAGAATCTTGAAAGGGTCCAGAGAAGGACCACAAGAATGATTAAGGGCCTGGAGGACAAACCTTATGAGGAAAGACTAAGGGATCCAAGACTGGGGAAGAGAAGACCAAGAGGGGCACTTGGTGGCTGTCTATAAGTATATAAAGGGTGAATATCAGGAGCTGGGAGCAAAAACTGTTCACTAGCGCACCCCAGGGGAGGACAAGGAACAATGGCCACACACAGTTAGAGGATGGTTTCAGGTTGGATCTAAACTTGGAAGACTTCAAGAGGAGACTGGACAGACACCTTGCTGGGATCATTTGATCTCAGCAGTATTTCTGCTCAGAGCATGGGGATTGGACTCAATGATATTTCCAGCCCTTAATTTATGTGAGTCTATGTTTCTGTGAACTTGCTTTAAACAGTAGCAATAAACAATGCTTTAACTTGCGTTTAATAGACAACTTTTATAGAAAACATCAATTATTCCATTACATACATTTAATTCAGCCCCGTGGCAGATACTCAAACAATGACACAGTTGGGCTCAGAGGATTTTTATGCCACATCCCAAACATCTCAACTCCTGCCACAGCAGATGTGCATGGCAGAAAGTACTGTTTGGGATGGGGCATAAAATGCCTCCAAGCCCAGTTTCAATACTGCTGAGCTGCTCTCAGACCCATCCAAGAGATGAGGCTGTATGTGGCTCTGTCCTGGACTCAGGGCTGTACCCAGCCCCACACAGGTTCCAGACCCAGGGCTGTAAGGGCTGGGTCCTACAATCAGCTGACTGTCCAACTGACTCCCATGGTCCCAGGTGGGTTTGAGACCTGGAGTGATCAGACCGAGCCCCAGGTCAATTCAAGACCCTGGGCTTGTGGAGTCTGACATTGAGCTGACTGTTGCCCCAGTCCTAAGACAGCCTAGCTGCATGCATGTTTTTTAAAAGTCCTGGAGCACTAAAACCCTGGGATCTGGGAGCCTCTTCCATCTCCCTGGGTCTCCATGCTGCTGGACAGGTTTAACCCACCATTTTTAAGGCAAAAAAGGCTGCTGGACTTGGGGGTTACCAAGTTCCCTGCAGCAAGAGCCATCTGGCTGCCCCAACCAGAGATATAACTTGCTTTCCTGGTGGCTCACTTTTGACATTAGGATCAGGACTGTCAGGATCAGCATAGGGATGCTATATGTTCAATTTATGGTGCCAAACAAATGAGCCATAAAGATATTCCACATTTTTTGTGGAATAACTCTGTGGCTGGTTTGCCACTTTATGTCACCATAAATCAGCTGAACATGTAGCACTGTTACTATTTATGGTGCAATTAACACATTAATTATACCATAACTGTAACATGTGCCAGGGGCCTTTGTCCCAAATGCTTACTCAAGGGTTGCATTTAGAGAATGACTCTCACCTCAAGAAGAGCTAGTTTGGTGCTTTATTTTTAATCAAACTAGTCAATGGTAAGTTGCAAGGTACAGACCAAGTCCAAGAGCAAGAAAATGTAGGGCAAGTATAAACAGCACACTAGCTGAAGGGAAAAGAAATGAAACAATATTGATAGGACAGTTACCTATCGGTTGTTCCCCTACAGCTCTTTCAGTAAATTAATGTTTTAGAAAATGAGACTTCTGGCAGTTCATTCCTTTTCTCCCAAGTGCATCATTATGTACTTTATATAATAACTTAAAGCTACGCTTGGTAAGCAATTGCATCTCTTTCATATGATGACCAGTAGTCTGTTTCAAATATTTGCCCCAGTGCAAACACCTTGATGGCTTGATCCTACAAAATGCTGAAACACTTCCAGCTGCCATCAAACAAGGCAGTGAAGGGACAAAATCTGGCATAAATTTCAGCATTTCTTATTCCAAATCCTTCAGTCCTGAGTTACACAATTCTGAACTTGTCAGGGCGAGTAACTGTAAGAAATGCTTAGCTAGAATCAGACTTTTCTGTCACCTGAGTACACTGAGAGCCAAACTGGTGAACTTGTTGACAAGCACAGTATGGAGAGACATGGAAAACAAACCATAAATCAGATCTTATGTGAGAGACTAATAACATGGTCCAGTAAAATCGTTCCAACTACTACACCTGGTCCAATAAAAGATATTCCACAGAAATTCTTGCCTCCTGCATATTTCCTTGCCCAACATGGCAACAATATCACTTCAGTTCCGTTTTTACCTACTGTGTTATATCGAGTAAAAGAAGATCATCAGAAGTTTAATTTAAAATAAAAATCTGTTATATGCAGTTAGAGTCTAATCTAAGATGTGTCAAGATGTTTTGATAGCTTTGTGAGGAGAGAATGTAAGGTATTTTATAGTACTGTTTTCAATAACGGGGATGCTTTTTTGCCCCAAAGGCAATTTTCTAAGATCCATTAGATCTCAGAAAGAGAAATAATTATATTCTTTAAGGGGCAGAGGTGACATTCCCCAGGGAAGTAAGGCACCTAAAATGGCATGTAGGGAGAATTTCAGTGTCTCACCCTAAATCAAGATTCACAAAAACCTCTGAGCTGTCCAGGGCTAAGTGCCTACATTTGTACCAGAAAACCTTAGGTCCCTGGCACATGTTCAATTAATGGTGCAATGGGATCTGATCCCCAACCCTAAAAATCATACCTCCTACTGTGCCACATGTGCATAGCAGGACCCACAATTTTGGGACCAGGGATCAGATCCCAAATGCATCCTTACTTAACAGGGCAGGGAGACTCTGGGCTAATGATCCCAGGTCGCTTCTGCACCAGCAAGATGCCCACAGTCTCTGGGAGCTGTGGGCAAAGCAGTCAACATGCCAGGTTATAGCAAGTCCCACAGCTCTCTGCAACCAAACAACATGACTCAGCAAGTCAGCACTCTGAAGACAGAGGGGTGTGTAGGGCTGTGCCATGTGGCCATCAGTCTGCCAACATAAGGGAGCTTTCAACCAAGCCCTGACATGCAGCTGACATAAGGCTGCATGACAGGGACCCTCTCACATGTTCAACTTAAGGCATGATGGAAACCAGCCACAAAAATATTAGACATATCTTGTGGGATATTTTTGTGGCTGGTTTCCTGTTTTGTTGTGCCATTAAGTGCCTGAACGCATGGCTGGGTCACTATTTAAGATATGATTAACAGGCTAATTGCATCTTAAGTGTGACATCTGCCAAATAAGACAAATGACAACAGATGGATGGGTAATACAAGGAAGCAATGGATCAATATTGGATTTACTAGCCTCTGTTTAAGTCACAAGTTTTCAGTGAACATACTCTTATGTTGACTCTGTTACTGGGGATGAAATTTAGCGGTGGTGCAAAGGGTTTGAGGGACCCTTAAGTAGTGTACCCTGTAGGTGCTGCATTTATAAACAAAAGACGGAAATGATTTTCCTCTGCAAATTTGGTCTCTACAGTTTTTCCTCTTAAGATTTTACTTTCTTGGTTCAGGAGTTAATGTTCTAAATGGCTTTCTTGTAGATGTGAGACAGGAAAGGAGGACTGAATTGGGGTTTGGACTGAGAAAGCAGCTGCCTTAATAGATGTACAAGCCTTCTATAGGAATAAATTGTCAAAGTGCTCCTCACTAGCATCTTGCTAGTTAGTGGAGGCCATGAAAGCAGAGGAGGAAACAGGAAAAAAAGATGACTTATTGGATGGGATGATAACTGATATAACTATTAACATCATCACATTGAGTATGTTACTAGATCACTGACTTGCAAAGATACAAATCTTTGCTGCCTTTACCTTGCAGTCTGTCTGATTTTTATTATTGTTCTTTTTGACATCTTCTGAGGGCTACTCATATATTTACAGATATTTGATAACCTTTGTGAGCAACACATTGGTATGTCAGACACATCTGCAAAAACAGCAAGTAGAAAGTTTAAGAACTTTTTAGTTTTGTTTTAAATTGATAGTGAGAGCCAACAGAAGTAAACTGATGTTTTAGTCTCAGGAAGCTGTAACAATGGTCTAAAAAGGTAAGTAGATCTTCCTAGTAGTTTTTACTATTTTCAGCTTTTGAAAAATGACATTGATGAGTGTAATCAAGTTATAAAAGCATACCTGGTCATCCCAGAAGGAATCAATTTTCAGAGGAGTAAAAATGATCTGGTAACTCAAGCGTCTCTCTTAGTCTGAAAACAGCCTCCTAAATAATTTATCTTTATCCAACAGATATAACAGATGAGGGACATTTTTTTTTATTTAATAAAAAGGTGATTGTCTGATATAGCAATTAAAAAACTTCAAATCAGCCAGAAAAAGAAAAAAACACTCAAACTAGTTCATTACAGTAAATAGAAACTATTTTCTCTGAAAATAAGGTAGTCATCAGCAAAATGCTTTTTTATTTGCATTGAATGTCACTTGCAGGAATGTGATTCTGTGTTTCAAACCAAAATAATCTGAGCATGTGCAACAGCTATGGTAGCCTTTTTTTAATAGCTGCTGGAAGCAAGTAAGATCAAGTAAGCATCAAGTAACATTGTGCTTCATGAAATCATTTAAGAGACCTGGGATAAGATTCACAAAGGGACTTAAGCCTAGTGATACTGAGTATTCTCATATCTAAAAGTTAGGGGCTCTGCTCTGGTCATGAAAGTCACCAACCCAAGAAGGCACCTAGGGTCCTATACACATTCAGGGAGGCTTCTCTTATGTGCTGTAATTACAGTGTGTCGGTGCAGACTTGATTGATCAAGCAGACTCCATTGCCATGTGTATCATGTGGATCAGTGACCCTATGCTGAAAAATGCTGGCAGAGCGCTTTGGTTTAAACGAGCTTTAGTTCCCCCTCCATCTGTTGTCATTTATCTTATATTTAGGCTGCAAGTTTTTTGAGATGTAGACTTTTAGATATTTCATGTTTTTACAGCAGCAAGCACACTATTCTTGGTCTGTGATGAAGTCCCTTGATTCTACAGTAAATGATAATAAATCCAAATTTAAAAACAGAATTGTAGGGTTGGAGGGGACCTGAAGTCCAACCCCTTGCTGAAGGCAGCATCCTCCCTAACTAAACCACAGCAAGTCAAATGTTTGTCTAGCCCACTCTCAAAAAGTTCAAAGGATAGAGATTCCACAGCCTCTCTGGGTAAACTCCTCCAAAGTTTACCCACTATCATAGTGAAAAAGTTACTTCAAAAATCCAACCTAAATTTCCCTTGCTGAAATTCAAGACACTAGCCCCTAGTTCTATCCCCTGTGGCCACAAAGAACAGCCTCTCTCAACCTTCTTTACAACCCAGTATATGTAGACTTACCAAATCCCACCTTTCCTTGACTTGCAAGTGACACTAATTAATACCATCTACTGTGCTATAGGCTTTTTCTTTTTTTGCAACAAGAGCACAACCATGGCTTATTTTCAGTATGTGGTCCATTATAAGCTCCAGATTCTTCTCTGCAAATTAATTTTATTAAAAACTGGTAACCACAGCACTTACTTTCAAACAAAATTATTTACTGGGCTGTCCTTAAAACATATTGGGAATTCTGTATTATGCAAACCCATTGATTCACTGACCAGTATGATGATGATCACCAGCTAAAAATGTCTTACAGATCCTGGATTTCCTTCCTCCTTGTACACTGTTATAATTGAACTATTGTGCTGTCTTTCATTTTTCAAGATAGTGACCATACCTTTAGCACTGCACTGTACTTTACTAAATGGATGCAGAGAAATGGAACCCTTTGCATCCATACAAAAGAGGCTCCTTTCCTATGGGATGCATAGATATCACTCTGCCCTTGACACACGCCTTTTGGAATTATTCAGCCGTGGCTGAAAGTTTCTCAAGGAGGTAATTTTCTTTAAACCTCTAATGTCCCCAGAGTCTTATGTCTGCTGTCATTGGGGATAAGAGATTTATTAGAGCTGATATGTCAGATTTTTTCTTAGTTTTTCTTGTGAACAGAAAGCTCCTTGGTGAAACTGGTGAAAGTAGCCTATGGTAGTTATTTCTGACACAGAAGAGATGAAAAAATCCAAGAGTGTTTTGAAGATCAATGTTGTAAACATTATTTATCTCTTCTGATTAAAACAGATTATGCTTATAATTAGGAAGATTAGATCTGGAATTGTGTGCATAAGGAAAAGTTGTGTCATCCTCTTCTAGAAGCATACTATAAACAACTTCTGTTTTGTTTTCAGACTTACACAAATACTACCAAGAACATTCTCAGTAAAAACACAAAGATTTTGAACCAGCACTATGCATTATTTGTACTGATATTCATAAAATTCCCTCAATGGGCGCATCCAGACGAGCGGACATGTGTCTTGCAGCATCTCAAACCTCTTTGAGATGCTGCAAGAAGCACATGTGGGAACAAAACCATTCCCCATGCTGCATCTTTGTAGCACAGGGGTAAAATTAAACCCCTGGGTCAAAAAAGCTGCACCACAGAACAGTGGGGTAAGGCACAGTCCCAGACCGTGCCTGGAGGCAACCTGGGAGTTGGTCCTCCAAGAGAGAGACTCTGGTTTCTGGCCAGAGCGTCTCTGTGGTGCTCCTGCTGCCCCTGGCACTGTCAAAAGTAAGTTAGGGACATGGGGCGGGGGGTTATGGGTGTGGGTGGGCATGAGGGGTGTGAGGAGTGGCAGAGGGATGTTGGGGGAGTGTTGGGAGTGGAAGGGATTGTCAGGGGCTATGGAGAGTGGTGGGAGGATGTCAGGGAGTGTCAGGAGTGTCAGGGGATTTCAGGGACTTTGAGGAGTGGCCGGGATATGTGAGGGGCTATGAGGAGTGGCAGGGGATGTTGGGAATGGAGGGGGCTGTCGGGGGCTATGGCGAGTGGAGGGGGATGTCAGGGGGTGTGGGGAGTGTCAGGGGTGGGGCTCAAGCAGGGGCTGGCACATGCCTGCCCCTCCCCCAGCCCCTGAGGCACTGGCAAAAACAGGCTCTGCTGTGTGGCTCCCCACAGTGACGTGGTGCTGTGTGACCTGGGCTCTATACATGCTGAATGGACCCGGCCCAGTCTGCTAGTGCATGGGTTTGGATGGGCCAGGCTGGATCCATTCAGTATGTACAGAGCCTGGGTAACACAGTGCCACATTGCCACGCACTGTGCATGCACCAGAGCCAAAGCCCCGCTTGCCTGCTGCTGCTGGCACTGTGGCTGCTGGGTGGTGGAGCAGGTGTGCAGCAGCCCCAGAGCCTCCCCCACCAGGGGTGTGCAGGGCCAGGGGATGGCGAGTGGCCGCAGCACTGAGCTCCACAGCCTGGACTGGACTGGACTGGGCCAGCAGAGTGTGTTTTTCATGAGGCTCAGGTGTGCCTAAGCCTCACTGAAAATGCGCCCTGCCGGTCTGACCCAACCTGGTGCAAAGCCATGCTGGGCCAGGTCCCACCACAAGTCTCTTCCCCGCAGGCACCGCAGGGCCAGCAGCGCTGCCACTGGAGGCAGGACCCAGCACAGTGCGCAAGGACAGCATGCTGAGCCAAACCAGGCCCTGCTGGCATTGGTGTGGCTTGTGCTGCCAGGCTGGGCTGGTTCCATGGCAGCAGGACCCAGCACAGTGTGCAGCAGTCCCCGCGAGTGATGCCAGCCCCCGGGTGACACATGTGAGTGGCACCAGTCTGCAATGAGTAGCACAGGCAGCACTGGCTCTGACCTGCTCAGGGACATGTCACTCCATGGGGGGGGAGGGGGGCTGCTAGCAGTGGGCTCTGAGTGCCCTGCTCCCTCTGCAGGGGGTAAGTTTTAGACCCTGCACAGGGGGGTTGTGGCCCTGCAGGGTGCCTGGGATCCTGCAGGACCACAGCCTGTGAGGGAGCTTTGGCCCTTCGGGGTGGAGCTGGGGCCTTACTATGGGGGCAGTCCATGTGTTGTGTGGGGGGCTGCACCATGTGGGGGCCAGGGGACACACCCCTCTGGGGAGCCCCCCTACAAGGTCCTTCCACACCCACAGTCCCCCTGTAATCACCCCACATCCCTCCACTCCCACCCCTTCTGCAAACCACACATCCCCCCATCATGCACCCATCATGTCAGAAGAAAACCAGAAGCACACATCAAGACATACAGATGTTTAGAATTTATTTTATGATGACAGAGATACTGGTAGGCTTCCAAAGTGCTTTAACATTGTAAATATATTAATAAAGCACTGCCTAACTGATCTCTCTTGTGGTCTTTTGTTCTAATTGTGGAAGAACATGTATTTTGGGTCATTTAAAAAAATGGATTTGGGATGCTGATGCAGCTGTCCAGCTGACAAGGGGCTAGTATCCCCAGATACCAACTGGCAGGGCCCCAGAATTTCCTGAGAAGGAGTAGACCTGAGCTGCTTGCTAGGGCAGGTTTTTATACTGCCGGGGCCAGCTGCAGGTCTGGGAAGAGCCAGGCAAGGTTATTTTGCCCCAAGTGGCGCAATTTTCCCCACACCAAAATGCATGTCTGGGCACAGGAGCTGAGGCAAAAAGCCCCGGCTCAAATTTGCACCACTTCTATTTGAGCTGCTGCAAGTGTGTGCCCAATGAGTGTAAAGATATGCATCTGTTAGATCTATAAACAACACTAACCAGTTACCTACTTAGGTAATCCCCACCACTGTTTTAAAAATCATATTTAAGGGGTAGTTTTGTTTTGCTTTTTAAAAACAGATAAAATACAATAAGGCAATCTCATACTGAAAAAATAATGAACAAAAAGTCTATTTTTTACCTTTATAATGTAAAGCTATTGCAGTTCCTTGAACAGTACTTTTTTCCTTGTCTTTAAATAAGGAATGCAAAGGAACATTCAAAATGGACTGAAAATTTAAAACTCCCTCCTCTCTCTTATGTATAATGTATTAGTTTCTAATAGTGAATCTAATAAATGAAACTATTAAATTCACTCAATGCACTCACACTATTGATACCAAAGGAGAATGAGGGATAAGAAGCTAATACAGGCATTCTTAAGTGTTCATGTTCTAGACTTCTAGGTAAACACTCTTGTATGGAAAAGCAGTTATTACCACAAACTTGGTTCTGTTTACTTGGGTATTGTATTAAGGATGATTTAAAACTATATGATTCATTATAAAATTAATTCCATAAATTCTTGAAATACATAATACCTTCTGGATAACTGTTCTGTGTAATGGCATTCCCTCCCCTGCCTCTTCTGGCATCAAGACTATCAGTCTTTTCTGCATAAATTAAGTGCATCAGTAAAGATTACCAGCTCATCCTTTGCTATTTCTTGTACATGTTTAAATGTGTTAATTCCTGTATCACAAAAAAACCTATCTGGAGCACCTGAACAACCTTTATGCCTTGGCAAAACCAGTCAATTGACCAGTTTAATATTGTCAATTAACTGCATATTTTTGACCAGTCAAGGATTATAGCAATTATACAAAATAACTACTTTTTTTGTAGTTTTCTTGACAGAAATGGTGGTTGTTATTGTTTTTTGACACATTTCTTAATGGAAAAATTTGTGCCTTTTCTATGTATTATTTGGACCTATCGGAAATTTTTTACAATTTTTTACCAATAGTTGACCAGTCAATTGACCAAACTTTATTTGACTGGTCAAATACCTAACCCTACTTTTTAAAGTGGTATACAACACAACAAAGTGAGGACTTGAAACGAACTCCAGGAATTGGTAAGACTATCTTATTGAACAGTACTTGGAAATACATATTTTTTCTTTAAGATCTTGCTAGTTTTTGATACTTTAAATTTTATACATAGCACATATTATAAAATGTGATGGATTGCTTAAAAGGTAAAAAAATACACAATTTTATAACTTTTTGGATTTATAAGTATTAAAAGTTTAATGAAATCTGAAAATCTATTAAGAGCGAGTGGTAAGGCCTTAAAACAGTTCTGACGTGAAACTATAATGTATACAAATAAACAATTTTAATAAGAAAGGTTTAGAGTATACTCTAATGTGAGAGACAGAAAGGCAGAGAGGATAACTTCAGTACCAAACTTATTCTTTCAGTGATAAGGGACAGGCTAACTGTGTTGCAGGTGTTCCTGGCTTTCAGGGAGATCTATTCTCTCTCAGTACAAGTCTGAAATAGTATTTAATCAAGAGAGATTCTGAGATACATGTTCCAGTTAAGTTACTAGCAGTGTGAAATTTCTGTTGAAGAGGTAAGCCTAAACACTAAAGATGAGATTGCAATTAAGATAAAAATTCAGCCACAATGAAGGAAGCAACCTGACATAGGTCTAAGAAAGCAAATGAAGCATCCTTGAACTTTATTTCACTATATTTTTCTTTCTATATCAGAAAGCTATATGGGAATTTTGACAAATTCATTTCCATAAGTAGTGTAACTAGAGACAGGGAAACCTGAAGTTCTGCTGTTTAGTAAGGTTAACATTTGAGTTGTAGTTTCCAATTAAGGTCTTTCCTGAGTTAAACACCAATTAACAGACCTCTATTCTCCAATTTATTTAACATATTTTAACATATTCAGAATAATAGCCAATTTTAATGTCTGGGTCAAACAGTATGGTTCCTGGCTTGCCTTTGCGCACTGATGTAATGCTGTACCCCTTCCTCATTGTAACACTTAAACTTTATGTGCAGCCTTTGTCCTTTCCAATGTAAAACCTTCACTCAGTCCATTCTAAAATGAGGCTTAAGTGACTAAGGTTATACGAGCAAATGTTTTGCTGGTAGGAAATATATCAATGGATGAAATATCCATTGAGCCTCAGCTAAAGAATTCATGCAGAACAGTGGAAATCTTAAAGGTTAATGAATACGAGGCTTGATCACCTCAGTTGGCCACGCTATTTTTTGAATCCTCAGAACCTTTATTTTCCCTACAACTTAAACCGGCTGATTTCCAAAGGAGTTACATTTTTCCCAAACCAATTCTAACTTCCAAAAGTAAGTTCTGTTTTGTGCATTACTAAGAGTAGAACTAGCCCCTCACAGATACGCTAGCAGCAGCAAATGCTGAGTAATTAGTGAGTTAGCAAGTGAGTTAGTAATAAAGTCAAACTCAAGAAGCAGAGTAAATATGATTAGTTACACTAAAACACTGTAACTATACAAGGGGAATGGATAAACAAATAATTTAAGAGTTAAAATGGGTGGGAGACATACTGTAGAGGGATCTGACAAGCAGTAACTGTATTTTCACTCTTAAACTGTGTTAAGTGAAACTAGGATAGCTCACTAGTGAAAGAAACAGAGCTAACTTACCATATTCAGCCTAGTCAAATCCTCAATTCAAGTTGCTTACACACATGGACCCTATTTGTACCTTATACAGGTGTGACAGAATGGAAGAAAATGAAACTCAGTACCACTGGCCCAATAGCACAGTTGTAGCCTTCCCAAGTACTTGGGAAATGCTGTAAGCAAGGACTTTTCCTGGACACCAGACATCTCACAGAATTCAACCAAACTGGTCAGCAAAGTACTGGTTTCAACATTTAAGTGACTCCTACAGATAGCTACTAGTCTTTACAAGTCTGACATAATTCAGGCCAAAAGAACTAAAGTTAGCAAAAAAGATTACATATTGATTAACAAAAAACAAGGAGTATGAAGCAAATGGAATAAAGAATTCCAAAAAAGTAGTATAATATTGACTCATTTTAATTACCCTGTCTATGTGGAATAATATAAGTTTGATTTATCTGTTAAAATTTACTTACTTAAATTAACATTGTAGTCTCATCTGAATACAATTAACTATTTTACATCAACTGCATTCTAAAGGCAAAATGTAAATGACTATGACCTTCCATAAAGTTACTCATGAATTTTTTTTCTTCTCTTCCAAATGATTTATATGCAAGATTGTATTTCTTTTGTTTTTTAACTGACTAGTGTACAGTAGAAAGGATGAATCGTGACTTCCATTTCAAGGGATGACTGTAATGTCACAGAGAGTTTTCAAGGATAAAGAGCTACACTTGGAGGAAGCAGTTTCTAGGCATGCATAACTTACTAATTTTAAATTAAACTTTTAGAAAGGATATGTAAAGAGAACCAAAATTAGCAAGATTCCTGTTTAACTTTTCATCCAAGTAGGCAAGTTCAGCTTCATTTTGATTCTCTGATTTAACTACTGGTTAGTAGAAAAGCTATCCAAATTACTTCTTACAGACATAAGGTCACATGAAATCTAAGACAAAAGCACAGTCAAACCATTTTAGATGAACTTTGCCTTTTAAATCAGTTGCCAGACCAGCGTGTAATATTCATTGGCAACTTAACAATTCATTTAATTGCTCTATACATCCATCAGTGAAGAATCTCTGTTCAACTTTATTAGAGTATAAGGATAGCACCAAGGCTGGTTTCTTTTGGCAAACCTATGGTTTTTCTTTGTTTTGGCAGAGACTCTACAGAAGATCAATAAAGAGATATTTAAAAAATTACAGTCCACATAATATGGTAAATCATGCACGCTGTGTGCTTTAAGCAGACACATACATATAATGACATGCATGTTGGTTAAATTATGATAGCCTACATGTTGAAATACATTATTTTTCCTTTTCCTGCTGTTTTGAGAGTGGAGACACCAGCATTAGTGGAAGAAGCAGAACATTAGTTCAACCTGGATCTGCAGCATCTGTATAGAACAGGTGCTTCAGTAGGGCTTTGTGGTGTTTTTATCTACCAGCTGATTTAAAAGCTACTGATACACTGCCAGTCTTAAAGAATAACCTGAACATGGTTAAAGCAGTTTGTTCCATTCATTGACATTTGTTAAATTAACTGCTTATTTGCTGCTCACTTATCCATTGTCATGCTGTTCTTCTTTTGGAAAATACTCAGCATACTGTAGGCATATCAACAACATGATTGCTGCTGAATGTGAAGATAATTTCTCTATATCTGGGTTGTTTTAACTTTTTAAAGTAGAAGTTGTACAGAAATTACCAGAAATGTAATCTCAAACATGATAACAGTTTTTGGAGAGATAGAAACAACATTCAGAATAACACACGTTGGCAAAGTCCAAAAACAGGAGACTTTCCAAACAGTACTGTTCTCCCAGATGTGTATTGGCAGGAGCTAACCAATTTACAAGAAACTCTGAAGAATTTAAATAATGAAGTAGCTGCAGCTTAACTTAAAAATAAAATCAGTCCTTGGTAGTAGCATAGAGCATGTCTCCACTTCCATGTCAGCTTATTCTTTTGCTACACAGTTACTCCTTTAACCACCTACTATCAAGCCATTTTTATAGGTGATTTGCTATAAATCTTTCAATTGATTGTCCCCACTCATTTTTAACCCTCAATCTTTTCCAATTAGCTTTCAGGAAACAAAACTGACCATTTAAATAGCTTCTTTTCAGCTCTTGAGAGCAGTGGCACAAAGATGAGGTATCTTGCAACAGCCTGAGACATACATGTGACTGTGGGCTTTGCGCCTGACTCCTGTCAGAGGCCAACCCCCCAGTCAACCCTGCTGTAGGTGGGCAACTGGTCATTAACCACACTAACCACACATGACTCACTTCCTTGTGTGCTGGTGGCTACACAAACCGCAAATTAACCACACTAGTCTCATAAGATGTTAAGCGTGAGATGGCCTTTAACCTTTTTAACTCTGGTTTTGTCAAATCTTCAGTGTTAGGAGTGAACTAAAACTCCTAACTTCAAATCTTGAAGACAAAATTAACTCCTTTTCTGTTGCATACAATCATTAGTGGTATGTTAATTTTGCACAACTGAAATTAAGCCAACAGAAAACCAACAATGAAACCAACACAGAATTTAAGTATAAGTTTAGGTGTTGTCTCTCCCCAGGATCCCCTACCGTCTTTGTCTGCCAGGGTCAGTAGTCACCTTTCTTTCCCCCACCCCCCACTAACTTCTGACAGAAAAAAGCTAGTGCTATCTTGTATTATTTTCTAATAAAACATTGTCATATTACTCATGCACAAAGAACAATAGAAAAAAGATGGGAGATGATAGAGGGGAGAAGATACCTACTAATCTATTAACAAACTATTCACTTTGCTTTTGAAGGTGTTCAGTGTAGATGCTTGAACCACCTCCAATGGCAGGCTGTTCCAGACCTTGGGGGCTCGGACAGTAAAGAAATTCTTCCTTATGTCCAGCCTGAAACGGTCTTGTAGTAGTTTATGACCGTTCAAACTCGTCATCCCTTGGGGCGCTCTGGTGAACAACCGTTCCCCCAGATACTGGAGGTCACCCCTGATAAACTTATAGGTGGCCCCCAGATCACCCCTGAGCCTGTGCTTTTCCAAGCTAAGGAGCCCCATGGCTCTCAGCCTGTTGTCGTAAGGTCTGTTTTCCTGACCTCTGATCATGCGATTCTTTGGACTTTCTCAAGCTTCTCCACATCTTTTTGAATTGTGGAGCCCAAAACTGGATGCAGTAGGCGGGGGGCTGGACTCGAAGAGCTTCTGAGGTCCCTTCCAACTCTAATGTCTATGAAATCTATGAAAACTAAAAATTTAAAGAAAAAGAACTAGACAGGTATGATAGAAAGATGTGTTGTGTTTATGATGATTTTGAATAATTACATTTTAGACATTTTATAGTCTCTCAAATATTTTAAGGTATCTTATTTGAGGCCCGGGAATGGAATATTATATATCTATTTAATATGTCTGGCTCATTTTTGCAAAAGCTGCTTGAAATGATTTAGGATTAAAAATGAGAGTGATTACTCTGTCATCTTTAATTTGCTCCAAAAAGTAAATCAGTCTGAAATGTCTTCAACCAAGTGAACTAAAACATTATACAGTAAAATAAATAAGAAAACTCAAATGAAGCAATTGTGATTCAGAACCCCACTTATTTCAATGAGTACTTAATATAATTATACTTTAGGTTTTATGTCCTAAGTACATATAAAATAAGACCCAATTTAATTCAAATCAATACATTGTCTATTGTCACCTTTTAGTTTCAGTCAAATTCTAATCCCCCTGTAAATTTGCTAAATTGTAATCCCTAGGTTTATTTTACTCCATGATCTCCTATGCCAACCCTCACCTAAGAAATTCAAATGTATGGTTCCCCTAATAAGGATCTCATATTTTACACATATAGCTTCCAATTAATTAGAATTATTTATTATAAACTTTTCCAAAAACAAATTGACCCATTTTTTCAGTTTTGTAGGTTCTTTATATATAAAGTTATTTATAAATTTAGTAAAGTAACAGTTTTCTTTCAATGAAAGCTCTCCAAGTATACGATGGACATAGATCTGAATGTGAGAGTTGCATGCAACCCTAACACAGCTATCTAAGGAGCCATGACCATTTACCAGACTGCACTTCCAACTTCTGGGGGTGTTTGGATAGGTGTGGATTCCTACCAGGAGCTTTGAGCTGTCATAATCATTTCATAGACTTCCTATCACTAACCTGGCTAGGGTTATCTGACCCCAAGGGGTTGGACTCGATGATCTACTGAGGTCCCTTCTGACCTTAATATCTCTGAATCTATGAAAACTTCCCATCAGCCCCAGCCCCTGATAATCAGGGACTGAGGCTGAATTGTACCCAAAAACGTACCTATCAATAGGTCCTGGAATTGTATCATATTTTCTTTTAACACAGAAACATTTCTCAAATTTGTGTGTGTGTGTTTATTACGCACATACAGTACATACATATAGGATGCATCTACACCAGGTGCTACTGGGCAGTGGTTGCTATACATTTATTTAGTACTTGTATAATCAAGTACTAAATAAATACTCAGTAACTGGACTTACTATGCAGTAGTGCCAGAGAATGCCTTTAGTGACACTACTGAGCAGTTGCCTAATAATATTGTGCAGTAGCACATCAGCACTGTTTGTACTGCAATATCCTACTGTGCAGTATTATTCAGCTACTACGCAGTTAGCATCTCACACAGAAACGTCCACAGGAATTAAGAATTGCACATGGTGCTTGTGCGGACATGTTTCTAATCATGAAATTCTCTATTGTCATTCTTTGGCTTCAGTTGTGGAACTCATTACTAGATAAGGTAGTAAAGGCAGAAAGTACAACCAGGTTCAAAAGCATCTAGATAACAAAACAGTCTTCTGGCATCTCTAAAACAATGATGGTAGATGCCAGGGAGGGTAACAAATAGGGGATAGATCACTTTAGACCAACCCAGTTCAATGCTTCCACTCCTGGCATCCACTCCTGGCACTGTCAGAGACAGAAGCTGAGCTACATGACCCACAGGTCTGACCCACACACAAACGTGTGTGTGTGTGTGTGTGTGTGTGTGTGTGTGTGTGTATCTTTAACATTATACTATATTAGAATATAGGCTGTTTGCATAATGAAATTTTGCAGATCTAAAAACAAATCTAACACAAGTGTGCATTGTAAAAGCACATGCCACTATGCTACCTGCTGGAAAATTAAATATATTGCCTCCTTATGGAGGCTGGATAAATACCGAAGATTTTCTCTGTTAAACAGAGAACAAGAAATGACAAGCAAGTCTTCAGCTAGTTTCCAGATACTAGGTTTGTTACCCACTCATTACATTATTCATATACTTCTATTTGAGACACTTCCCAATAAAAACTCTGATCAACTTCTGTCATTACCCTGCCCAGTGAAATAGCTTAGCAAAGAACTAACAAATGAGGAAGGGCACTTGGTACTTGAACAGTTTTCTAACATCTCTTCCAAATATACAGTTAATCCCAGCAGTTCAATCAAAGATTGGCAACCAGGCCAACGATAAGGGTGTCAACGTTGAGGGGATACAAGAGGGGTGTTTGCTGCTGCTGCCACAGGTGACCTAGCCCCCGTCTCATTGCTGCTGCCACCTAAAGTTATTGTAAGCCCCTGGTAGATCCAATAAAAAAATATCACCAAAAAAATTACCCATCACACATTTCATGGACTATCATAGCTACAACAACACTCTAACCCTACCACACACATAAACAAACTTTTACATAAATCAGATTTTAAGGACCTGGCAGAATTTTGGCTACTTCTAAACATACACACACACACACACACACACACACACACTATTAGAATTAGGTAAATACTTAGTGTTTTCACCAGTTCAGGCCTCTGTAACACTAATGCAATCTTAGTATTTCGGAGAATTTCTGTTGATCTAAAACAGGGGTGTAAAAGATACAGCCTACGGATTGGATCCATCCCATGAAACCTCCTAACCCTGCTGCCAGAGCTGCCCCTTGATTTTGAGAGTTGATCCAGGCAGGGTGCACAGGGCCTGGGAAGCGCTCTGCACACTGTGCCAAATCCAGCCAGTCTAGCCTCTAGATATGTCCCACATAATTTGGGCCAGATTAGTTTGACACCCCTGATATAAAAAATGTGGTTTCCAAATCTCTCATCTATTTAATTTGTTTCAGTTTAGTAAAAGTTGGATTACTCAGTGCCTGTCATTTGAGAAAAGTATGAGTTTTCAGAAGATGAATTATTTTCTCCCCCCCCCATCACTCAGACATACTGCACAAACAGCAGTGCACTTCTACTGTATTTACCATTCTTCCAGTCTATTCTCATTCTGTTGCATTAGCGAATGAAACCAATCCCTCATTAATGAAGATCTATAAATTGGGTGCAAACTAAAAGAGAATTATAATTACTGATAAACTGAACAGACACGCATTGTGCTTTACTTAATTTTTATCAAGTGAAGCTCTGAAGTCAACAATGAATTTTTTCCTCAACTCTTTATAATCCTCTATTACCAAAACCATATAGTTTCCACAGCTAACACAGAGATTATCAAAGGTGCAAATAGAAAATAAGTGTTCAACAGAGGCAACAGAAGATGCATATTTTTGAAAGCTGTATTCCTGTTTATAGGAGGAAAATTGTACTTTTACCTTACTGAGAAGCGTGACAATATCACCTTCTTTGATTGTCAGTTCATCATCATTCTGTGCTTCATATGGAAATATTACTTTGCAGTACTCCTTGACTGAAAGGAAAATGTGCAATGCGATAAATTACAATCTTATAATATGCTTATTCAAGTATAAATATCTTCATAATATAGTTCATAAGTGTCAACATATCAAATAATTTACCTTCTTGGTTTTCTTTTTGTTCTATATTAAGGACTTTTATTAATTGTATGAAATATTTAGAAGCTATGTACCGGTAATAACTAGATTTGTCATTCGGGGTGGGAGGCAGGGGTTGTAAAAAAGCATCAAGCTCTGTAGAAACCCAGACAGTTCTAGAACTGTGGACAATTTCCATCAAGCGTATGTATTTCTTACTCGCATAAATGTTGACAACAGCATACTTTTTCAAAGATGCAGTAATCAAGAAAGAACAACCTAGGAGGACAGCTAACCCAACCTTCCCTTAGCAGTGTAAGATAAGTACTTCTAAACTGGTTACTCAAAAGAACTAAAAAGGAAAAAATAAAGCTGATTCAGAATTCCTTTTTGTATATATGTTGCTAATGGGTACTTTATAACTTCACTACATAAAGCTTTTTCCTCCATTCTTTCATAGTCTACAAATGAGGAGTCTTTTCAATTCTCAGGCAAAAAATAAAAGCTAAGCACTTCTATTCAGCATTCTTTAAAACAGTTGTCATAAGAGACAGTTAACTGCATCTTGTTGCAGTGCAGCAAAGACAAACGTGTCACCTTACAAGGAATTGGGAATGTGTACACTTCAGGTTTTTATAAAAATGTGCAAAAGACCAAAAACAACAACAAGACCAAAAAGAACCGTCACAGAGCTATTTTTAGATAGTAATTACAAACACGCATCTATATATAGTCTAAATATTAAGCAACTACAAGCACACATCAACACATAGTTTAAATATTTACTAATTTCTAGCATACATCAGTCGCTCAGATTCTCTTATTCACAGGTCTCTTCCTGTTAGCCAACAAAATGAACTCTGGGACTATTAGCCAATAGCCTCTACCCTAGGTAGAAACTATGATCAAATGAGAATGCTGAACATTTTGCTAGAAAGATTCACTGACAAAAGCTAGGATGAACTAACTCCTCTCATACTATCACTTCTCAGAAATATTGAATGCCCTACAATAACAATTTCCTAATATTAAGTGATAGTAAAAATTCCCTCTCAAAAGATTGATGACGTGAAGCTACATCCTTTGGAAAAGGTTTGGGAAGAGGAAGGATTTGGGAAGAGCAGTCTAATCATTATCTGAAACCAGTTTGTGGGTTACATCTTGGATCCTTCCATCTCCTCTCTGAGAGGCCATGAAAAAAAGTTACACTTGCTGAAAATCTAATTCTCCTGGCTTGCATGACCACATTTAATTGAGAGCTCTGCTACAGAACTGGAGATAGGTGTGTTGAGAGTCTCTGTGTTAAGGTTAGAGGGGAGAGGAATAAGGATGATGTCATGGTGGGTGTCTGCTATAGACCACCAGACCAGGAGGCAGTGGTGGATGAGGCTTTCTTCAAACAGCTTGCAGAAGTTTCCCGGTCACAGACCCTGGTTCTCACGGGGGACTTCTATCACCCTGACATCTGCTGGGTGGGCAATACACCAGTTCGCAGGCAATCAAGGAAGTTTTTGGAGGGTACTGGGGACAACTTCCTGATGCAAGCGTTGGAGTGGCCAACTAGGGGCCATGCTCTTCTTGACTTGGTGGTCACAAACAGGAAATTGGTGAGGAATGTAGCAGTGGATGGCAACTTGGGCAGCAGTGACCATGAGATGATTAAGTTCAAGATCCTGAGGAAAGGAAGGATGGAGTAAGGACCTTGGACTTCAGAAAGGCAGACTCCAATTCACTCGGGGAACTCATGGGCAGGGTCCCCTGGGAAGCCAGTCTGATGGAGAGAGGAGTCTAGGAGAGTGGGCTGTACTTTAAGGAAGTATGGGAGGTAATGCTCAGGGGCAGTCAGCATGGGTTCATCACAGGCAGATCCTGCCTGACTAACCTTGTTTCCTTTTACGACCAGGTCACAAAGTCCCTGGATGCGGGCGTTGAGGTAGATGTTGTCTACCTGGACTTCAAGAAGGCCCTTGACACTGTTTCTCACCCCATGCTCATTAAAAAAACCTGGGTGACTGCGGTATTGATGCCTACAAAGTCAGATGGGTAGCAAATTTACTCAATGGTTGCACCCAGAGAATGGTGGTAGACGGGTCGTTTTCAACCTGGATGGATGTGGGCAGTGGAGTTTCCCAGGGCTCGGTCCATGGCCCTGTGCTAGTCAACATCCTTATCAGTGAGTTGGAAGTGGGCGTGGAAAGCATGCTGTCCAAATTTGCTGATGACACAAAGATGTGGGGAGAAGTAGGCACACTGGAGGGGAGGGACAGAATCCAAGTAGATCTAGACAGGTTACAGAGGGGGGCAGATGAGAATAGAATGGAACTGAATGCAGACAAGTGCAAGGTGCTCCATCTAGGGAAAAGGAACCTATAACATACCTATAGGCTGGGGAACATCCTTCTCAACAACAGAGTGGCTGAAAGGGATCTTGGAGTCATTGTTGACTCCAGGATGGACATGAGCTGCCAATGCGAGGATGTGGTCAGTAAGGCTAACTGTACATCTACAGATGCATCACAAGTTGGTCCAGGGAGGTGATCCTTCCCCTCTATGTGGTGCTGGTTAGGCCGTAGTTGGAGTACTACAGCCAGTTCTGGGTGCCACACTTCAAGAGGGATGCGGCTAACCTTGAAAGGGTCCAGAAGAGGGTCACTCGCATGGTCAGGGGGCAGCATGCCAGGCCCTACGAAGATAAACTAAAAGGCTTGAATCTTTCAGCCTCCACAAGAGAAGACCGAGAGGGGATCTGGTGGCCATCTATAAACTCACAGGGGGGACCAGTGGAAAACAGGTGAGGCTCTGTTCCCCTAGGTACCACCTGGAATAACAAGGAATAAGGGCCACAAATTGATTGAGAGTAGGTTCAGGCTTGATATCAGGAGGCATTACTCTACAATTAGGGCTGCCAGGCTCTGGAATGGGCTCCCAAGGGAAGCGGTGCTCTCCCCTACCTTGGCGGTCTTCAAGAGGAGGTTGGCTAGATACCTGGCTGGGGTATTATGATCCCAGCACTTGTTCCTGCCCAGGACAGGGTGTCAGACTTGATGATCTGTTCAGGTCCCTTCCAACCCTAGAAACTGTGAAACATTACTGAAAGTGCAGGAACAAACCATTCCGATGCGCAGGAAGACTTGCAAGTATGGCAGAAGACCGGCTTGGCTGAGCAAGGAACTCTTCAGTAAACTACAACACAAAAATGCAGCTTATAAGAAGTGGAAACATGAAGAAATAACTAGGGAAGAATATAAGAGCATTGCTCAGACATGCAGAGATGAAGTCAGGAAAGCCAAAGTGCAACTGGAGATGCAGCTAGCAAGGGATATGAAGGGTAACAAGAAGGGTTTCTACAAGTATGTCAGCAGCAAGAGGAGGACCAGGGAAACTGTGGGTCACTTACTGAATGGGGGAGGCAACCTTGTGACAAAAGATAAAGAAAAGGCTGAAGTGCTCAATGCCTTTTTTACCTGTCTTTACAGGCAAGGGCTGCTCCCAGACAACTGCACTGGGCAGCACAGTCTAGAGAGGAGGTGACCAGCCAACAATGATGAAAGAACAGGTTAGGGACTATTTAGAAAAGCTGTACATGTACAAGTCAATGGGACCAGATGGGATGCACCCAAGGGTGCTGAGGGAGCTGGCTGATGTGATTGCAGAGCCACTGGCTATTGACTTCGAAACCTTGTGGTGATCAGGAGAGGTCCCGGATGGTTGTAAAAGGGCACACATAGTGCCCAAATTTAAGAAAGGGGAAAAGGAGGATCCAGGGAATTACAGACCAGTCAGTCACACATCAGCCTCTGGAAAAATCATGGAGGAGATCTTCAAGGAATCCATTTGCAAGCACTTGGATGAGAAAAGGGCGATTAGAAAAAGTCAGCATGGATTCACCAAGAGCAAGTCATGCCTGACCAACCTGATTGCCTTCTATGATGAGGTGACTTGCTCTGTGGACACAAGGAGACTGGTGGATGTGGTGCACCTTGATTATAGCAAGGCTGTTTGATAGAGTCTCCTGCAACAGTCTTGTAGGCAAGTTAAGGAAGTATGGACTGAATGGACTGTAAGGTGGATAGAAAATTGGCTGCAGCATTGGGGTCAGAGAGTAGTAAATAATCAACTTGGTGTCTAGTTGGCAGCCGCTATCCAGTGGGGTCCCTCGGTGTTGGTCCCAGGGCTGGTTTTGTTCAATCATCAACAACCTGAAAAATGGCATAAAGTGCACCCTCAGCAAGTTTGCAGATGACACCAAGCTGGGGGGAATAGTAAATATGCTGGAGGGTAGGGCTAGGATTCAGAGTGACCTAGACCAGGTGTTTCCAACCTTTTATAAGTGTACCCCTGGCAGCCTGCTTTTTAGTAAGTGCACCGGGGGGGTTGGGGGGAGGAGTGGTGAGCAACCAGATGTGAAGTGAGGGTGGCGAGAGGCCAGACATGGGGGGGAGGGGTGGCAAGCAGCCAGATGCAAAGCAGGGATGTGGCAAGTGCAGCGTCTGTACAGCCCTGCTCTTGCTCTGCCCCAGCCCTGCTCCTGTGAGGCAGCGGCACAGGGTGGTGGTACTCTGTCCCTGCATACCCCCGGGACCTTTTAAAGTACCACCGGGGGACGCATACCCCTACTTGACAACCAACCCCTGGCCTAGACAAATTGGAGGATTGGACCAAAAGAAATCTCGTGAGGTTCAACATTCTGGGTGAGAATACACGGGGGTTGTGGGGAAAGGGACTTAACGGTGGGGGTCTACTACAGACCTCCCAACCAGGGAGAAGAGCTAGATTGGGAATTCTCAGGTCAACTCGCGGAGACAGTTAAGTCAATGGACATGGTCCTCATGGGTGACCTAAACTATGTGGACATCTGCTGGGAAGAGCAGTCAGCCAGGTCTGACAGCTCATGTAAGTTCCTAGCCATGTTACAGGACCTCCATCTAAGCCAGAGGTGCACAGTCCCACCAGGGGAAATGTCTTGTTAGACTTGGTCCTGGCCACAAGCAATGACCTGGTGAGGGGACTGTGGGTGCTCGATCACCTGGGCAATAGCGATCATTGCCTATTGGAATTCACCATCCAGCACAGGGTGGCAAAGGCCTGCAGCAAGACAGCAGCCCTGGACTTCAGGAGGGCAGATTTCATTGAGCTAAGGAGACTAGTCGGGGAGGCACTGAGGTCCTGGAGGGGTGGGGAGTTGGGAGTCCAAGAAGAGTGGTCGCTCCTGAAGGAGACGATCCTCCAAGCCCAAAGGGTGGCTATCCTAACACAGATCAAAAGGGGCCAAGAGTGCTCAAAAGCCCCCATGGCTAACCAAAAGAATCCAGGAACGTCTCAAAGCTAAAAAGGAGGTGTGTACCCAATGGAAGGGAGGGGCCATCACCAGGGAGTACTACACCTCCGTTGCTCGGGATTGTAGGGGGGCTGTTAGGAAGGCCAAGGTGGAGATGGAACTGGGACTAGCAACCTGGATCAAGGATAACAAGAAATCCTTTTTTAAATACAAAGGGGTAAAAATAAGGTTCCGGGTAACGTGGGGCCTCTGCAGAACATGCTAGGAATGGTGTTATGGTTATAGGTTAGGGGCTCCCCTCTCAGCAGCACAGAGGCAGAGAGGGATCTTGGAGTCATGATAGACTCCAGGATGAATATGAGTCGCCAATGCAACGAAGCAATAGGCAGAGCCAACCGCACCCTGTCATGCATCAACAAGGGTATCACTAACAGGTCCAGAGAGGTCTTGTACCCCTCTATGCGGCACTGGTCAGGCCACAGCTGAAGTACTGTGTCCAGTTCTGGGCGCTGCACTTCAAGAGGGACGTGGGGAACCTGGGGAGGGTCCAGAGGAGGGCCACTCGTACAGTTGAGGGCCTCTGTGGCCAGCCTATGAGAGGCTGAGGGACCTGAATCTCTTCAATCTCCGCAAGAGGAGACTGAGGGGGGATCTTGTAGCTGCCTACAACCTTATCAGGGGCCAGAAGCTGGGACTCAGGGAAGTCTGTTCACCAGGGCCCCCTTTGGAGTCACCGGGAACAATGGCCACAAGCTGAGGGAGGACAGGTTTAGGTTAGATATTAGGAAGAACTACTTCACTGTAAGGGTGGCCAGAGCCTGGAATAGGCTTCCCAGAGAGGTGGTGCTCTCACCTTCCCTGGAAATCTTCAAGAGGAGACTGGATAGGCTGGGGTCTTATGACCCCTCCCACCCCCAATGTCATTCCTCCCCATGGCGGGGGGTCGGACTTAATCTGTCTAGGTCCCTTCCGACTCATTGATTTTATGATTCTATGAAATCTGGTGGTCACACCAGATGACAAAGCTAACCTAATTAACAATTTCTTTGCCTCCATTTTTCTGAGCAGGGACCAGGTCATCCCCCCACCAGGATCCCCGATGGTCCCAGGGGAGGCACAGCCAGGCCTACGGTCAGAGAGAGAAAGTGTTACTTACACCATTTAAAAACTAGCACTCTCATTAAAGGCCACTATGGCAATGCATCTGGGTTTTAATGACATCTGTGAATTTGTAAGTATATGAGTGGTTACCTAAATGGGGCAAATTACCTTTCAAGATGATGAAAAGGGGATAATCCAGAAACTAGATAGGGAAAGCAAAAATAAAGTCAAAAGGCTCAGAGTCACATGAAGAAGGATTAATAATAAGGTAAATGTAGTGGTCTCTAAAGTTTAATTTCAATAGATCATTATCACCCTCATAATCTGTCATGGACAGCCAGTCTTCAACTGAAAGCACGATGAATGAACCCAGGGCCCAATACAATCTGTGGACCAGCTGCAGACCATGGCTTGGAATCCATGTACATGATCCCATGATATCCATTACTTTACCAAGACTTCTAGTAACAAAAAGCACAACATAACACAAAAGCTGCTTACTTTCAGCAATCATATTTAGAGAGAATTAATTAAAAAGGAAGAAGAAAAGAACCAGGCTTTAATTCCAGCTATGTATCTGTATGTACACAGAAACAAAATCTTCTGAAATGAGGTAACAAAAGCCACAAGCTGATATCAGAATTGAGGCCATGAAATGATATACAGAATGACACAGAAGGATGCTTGTGAAGTCCACTGCATTGATTGCCAGCATAGCGCATTGAGCATTACTCCTGAAAGACTGTTTACTACAGCGGTTCCCAAACTGTGGGTTGTGACCCCAAATGGGGCCACAACATCAGCAGGCGGGGTCATGAGGGTGGAGGGCTGTGGGTTATGGGTGAGGCGTCATACCAAGGAAATAGAGCCATAAATGGGGTCATGTTGAGAAAAAGTTTGGGAAGCACTGATCTACTGGAAACTATTTTTAAGTGAGATAAATAATAAGTGATGGGTTAAAGAAATAGTTGCCAGCAGATGCCTGATAAATTGCAGCTATATATACAGTAATAAAACAGACATATCATTGTGAGCTTTCCTGCCAAGCTGTGGGAGCCACACACAGGGAGCACTTGAAGTTTGACTGGCTCAGCCTGAGCCCAGATAATCACCTAATGGGAGATGGCTCCCCATCTCCTATACAATCATCCAGGACAGCCCAGAAGTAGGTGTGGCAGAAGGCCAGCGCTGTTTCTCCCCAAAAACTCTGCTCTATGACAATCTGGTTAAGATGGGCCCTGCAGAGGGTACACACCTTACCCTATCTCTTTAGGTAACCTGAGCTGGATACATTCCTGAGAGAGGGGGAAAACCTGCTCCCTATGCCTATGTGACTGGCATCACGTACCTGGCTAGGAACCACCAGTCTGCCCAGCAACTAGTGATGCATTTCAAATTGGTTGGCTGACAGCCAACAGGTGCTGGCCTCCATTGGACCAGGTAAATGAGGTCATAAGGGCTATATAAGTTAAGGAGGAGGGGGCAGCAGCCATGAGGAAGACTCAGAGAGAGAGAAGAGCTGGACCATCTGAAACTTGCTCTCTCTCAAAACTCATGATCAAGGAGCTGCCTGCCTCCAGAGGGAATCTCCACCTGCCTCTGGATGATACCTGTGAGTAAGCTACCTGAGATTTAACTAGATATATAGCTTGCAGTAACTCAGATGCATGATCAAAGGCTACCCAGCCATGCCAGTTTGCTCTATGGGATTTCTCTGCCATTGCTCTTTCCTATACCCTATTTCCTACCCCTTGTAACGAATAAAGTTCTCCTTTGTATCTAGCATGACAGACTTATTGGGAGTGGGTTTAGATTATGCCTTGGGGTCCCTTTGGTTCGGATGACTAAGGGAGACCACTACTGGTGCTTCCAATTGAGGGAAGTATCCCAAGTTCTTGAAGTGAATCAAGTACCCTTGAGGGCTACTAGGCCTGTGTTTCCCCGGGTGCACAGAGCCAGAATCAAGCCCATCCCTGGGTGGTAGCAGTGTTACCCCCAGGCTAGTGAGTGTGCTCCAGGAAGGGGGTCGGCCAGATGCAAGGTGCCCCCAGGGAGGTACTCGGAGCCTGGAAGGTGGTCAGGTGCAGTGAGGTGGGTGGCTCAATGCAGGAGCACCCCCTACTGGCCAGCCAAAGTAGGGAAAAAGAGAAACAGAGCACTAACCACCAATTAAGACTGTTCTACTTGAGTAAAACTGGCTATGATGCCTAGAATCAATACACCAGGCTGAGGTTAGCTAGCAGCATCCTCCGGCTTCTTCTCCTTCATTGCCACATATGTCCCAAAGTATCCTATAAGATTCCTTGATCCTTTCAAAATATGTTTAGTCCTAAGGCTGAAAAATCAGCACAGAACTTAAAAACAAGCTAAGTTAGCTCTAACTAAAGAAAGTTAGTTTTAAGGACAACGGAAGCCAAAATGGCTATTTAGGTTGGTGCATGCACTATATTATACCTGTACTTCACAGACTGCACTGGCCTGAAATGTATTTCCTGTTGTAAATGCAAAGGACTGATTTTGATGCACAGTATAAAGCCCATGTGATTTGGAGTCTTGCTCATCTTGCCCACCTTCTTCCTTGGTTTGAAATACAAGCTGACAGTTCACAAACATGCTCATCTAGACATCCAGATAGATCTTCTCAGGGAAGGTCAATAACTGGAACCTGCTTTTCCCCTCAGTCCAAACTGAGACAGTGCTCTTCCGTTCATGTCTGACTTTGCTTTTCCCTAGTGCAATCAGCTTCCCCCAGACTGACAAAGCACAGAAACTGTGCTAAATTTGTACTTCTAACTTACATGATTAAAAAGAAAATAATATAATATAGAAAAGCACTGGCTCAGGGGCGATCTGAGGGCCACCTATAAGTTTATAAAGGGTGTCCACCAGGATATGAGGGAACATTTGTTCACCAGAGCCCCCCAAAGGACAACAAGGTCTAACAGTTATAAACTCCTGCAAGACCATTTCAGCTGGACGTAAGGAAGAATTTCTTTACTGTCTGAGCCCTCAAGGTCTGGAATAGACTGCCACTGGAGGTAGTTCAAGCACCTACTTTGAATGCCTTCATAGATTTCATAGATATTAGGGCTGGAAGGGAACTCGGAAGATCAGAGTCCAGCCCTAATGTCTATGTAATGTCAAGAGAAAATTGGATGTTTATCTTGCTGGGATCCTATGACCCCAGCTGACTTCCTGCCCCTGGGGCAGGGGACTGGACTCCATGATCTTCCGAGGTTCCTTCCAGCCCTAATGCCTATGAAATCTATGAAAATCGGACATATCTGATTTTTGAAAGTTGGTTATTTCTCATTCCACAGGAAGCCTAGAATCACACACCAAATAAGTTGGGTACACACATGCTAATGGAGTTTAGATAAGTAAAAAGAATAACAGTTCAAAAATGAATGTCTAAAATTACAAGATATGAATCCTATTGAAATGGTTCTACATCAGGAGGAAGAAATTCTGGATAACAAAGACCTTACACACAAAGATAAGCTGCGCTTCTGTTACAAAACGTGGAATTGGATTACTGCTTGGTGCTCACTGTGGCTGTTAAATTCATTATCCAAAAGTTGATAACACAAAGCTATTTCCAATTAATTTTGTCATATTTAAACCATCAAAACATTATATCAGAACAGCAGAAACAAAGTGCAACCCTCTCCAATCAGATTCTTACTCATATAGGTTGAGTTAATTTTATAATTTGCACAAAAGTTACCTTCTCCATATTACTCACTAAACAAATATTCATCTCATATCCATCTGTTATATTCATCTCTTATTATGAAGAATTGGTTATTTTTACAAAGAAGTTTGTATCCATATAATGAAATGTCATAAAGTAAATGTAACCAGAAACCTATTGTGGCATATTATCCTTGAGTATCTATTATATAAGTGTGTGCATTTACATTCAGTTTTGTCAGTCTGAGCAACTGGAAATATCTCTCCCACTTATTAGCAATGGTTTTACTGTACAGTTTTTCAGAATCCAAATCTGACCCATTTTTAAAAAACAATAAATATTTATACATGCAATTAAAAAAAAAAAAAAGGAGAGCTCTCTGGGCTGCATGCTCTAGGGACACCTGGCAGCCCAGCGACCACCCTGCAGACTCTTTCCTTTGCATTTTAAACTTCTGTACAGGTCAGTTTTTCTTACAGGAAAACAAACCCAGGACTTGTCCTGGATGATCTGACTTTGTGTAGGTACGCAGCTCAAATTTACTAACGTTTCTTCTCATCTTCCTCTTCTCCACAAACCTCAAGTTCTTTTCCTCTTATTCAGGCGTTACAAGTCCCTAGGGACTTCCTTTTTCCATAGCATTCCCATTCAAGTCAGGGGCCTCCTTCCACTTTTATTTTGGCCTTGGAGCCCTCATATCTCCCTTCCTTCTCCCTCCAATTCTTGCAGGTCCTTTCACCCAATCCCAAGCTCTGAGCAAGCTTCCTCCTCTTCTCTCACAGCCATGAGGGCCCTGCCTCCTACTCTTTCACCCTTCAAAAGCCTGAGGGCTCCCCCTCTCTCCCCAGCCATTCTACCCCTCTCCAAATCTAAAGAGTTCTTCCCCCACTTTCCCAACCTTAATTCCTTATTCTTGTTGCCATGGGGAGCAAGAATCTTTCTTGTCTACCTGGACTTTCTTGTCTATCTGGACTGACAGAAAATGCTTCTCATGGCTACAACCTCTCCGTCCTTCTGTCACGTGCTAATTAAGGGGGGGAGGGGTGCCAGGAAAGCAGGGCACTAGCCCTGGGTGCCAACTTAGGAAGCAGCCAATAAGGCTGCTGCCACCACTGTCTGACCAGGCACTGCCCAGGGTTCAAAACTGCCCAGCTATGCCTCTGCTCAAGAGTATCAACAGTGAGATGACTCCTAAATGTGTGACAGAGAGAAGAGAAAATCAGTTGTTACTTCACAACAGAGGACCTTTTGCAAACTCACTGAATTGGGCAGAGAAGAAGACAAAGAAGTAAAGCTTCTTCCCATTCTGTGCATCTGCAGGCTACCCATTCTGTGCATATGTAGCCTTCCAGTGCAGCTGCTGCTGCCTGACAGCAGACAGCACTGGCATTAGCTATGGAAAGAAAGAAAGAGAAAGAACTCGGTGGTCACACTCCTGTCTTTCTGCCTTGCCAATGCTAACTGCTCCTGCACAGACCTCCCACACCTCCAAGCAGTGCCTCACAATGAGCATATTAGAATCAAAATAATGTTTCTGAGAGTCCCCTTCCAGTCTTGAGCAGAACCTGTGTGTGACTCTTGCCTTAAGCTACTTCTCCTGGGGATGGCTACTTAGCACCTGGCGATCCCAATAAGGACTGAAGATCCAGCAATTTTGAAAAAAGGAAAGGCCAATTAAGCTAAGACCCAAGGTGGAGTGAATGGTACTAAGCTTAGCACTGCTAAGGAATACCTAGCAGCAGCCTGGGATTGGGGATCTTTTGGATTTATGGCTTTTCAAGCTTCTTTGAGGCAGCTTTTTCTGAAAATAAAAATAAGATGTCAAAGAACATTCCCCTGCTTGAGACTACTTCAGAAACACTGAAGGGACCCAGGAGTACTGTTCAGCTGTTTCTATTTTTATTTATATGTTGTAGGTCGGAAACAATGGAATAAATATGAGACCATGAAGTAGGAGCACAAAAAGCTGGTATTCAATACTGATCCATAGATCCTATGGGACTATATAATTGGTTTCCACAGATTGCTAAATTGACTTATTCGGGAAGTTGTGCAGTCTAGGGACTGTGGGGAATTTTGGATGCACTTGTAATAAAAAGTCAGCAAGGCACCAGATGTAACATACTAGAAAGCTCCCAGAATATTCTGGAACAGTTTTTTGGAATAATTTTCTAATCATGGCAAATATAGAACCATATTTATGAGTAGATCATTACAGACTACTTTTATTATTACAAAAAATATTTCTCCCAATTAAAATATAAAAACCACTGAGAAGCTTCTCAGTTCTTCATACATTAAATATGTGTTAATTCCAGGTGATTTAAGAGATATTTCTTGGAAAGGCTGCTTGGCATTGTGGTCTGTTTGCATAATTACGCAATAATTACAGTATCCATGCTACAGTTCCCCCCCTCAAAAATCTCAAAGGACTATCAACATTAAAGAAGTTCAAAGAGGGTATCATCAAGTTCCAGAATAGATAAAATTTCCAAAGACCACAAACATAGTTGAAAGAAAAAAAAATTTGAAGAAAAACTTGGGAGTGCTGTGAATAAAACTGTGCACAGATGGAAATATTTTGTAATTTATACCATTCAAGTATTGTTCAGGAGTCTGCTTATCCCATCAGCGTTGATCACTGCAAAGCACAGTGTTGTTTGCCCACTGAAGTGATCCAAGTGACACAGCCTGAATGAGGGTTCTGGAAAAATAACCCCCAAATCCCCCCCAAAATACAAAACCAACCAAACAAAGCAAAAACTGAATATGCAAAGTATGCCAAGGAAATATCCCACAGAAGTGCAAATAGCATAAACCCAGCCAGGAGCCCAATTCATTCCTGATATAAGAGCATGATTCCAGTAAGATTTTCCAGGTGTTTGGGAAAGGTTCATTCAGGTGACGTCTTAAACTAGAAGTGCTGTTTTATATTGCACGGAAATTAGCTGGGGGGGGGAGGAGAGGTAAACTGCTTACATTTCCTCAGAATAAATAGTTTAGAGTTGAATGCTTACCCTTCCCTTCCCTTCATAAATAGCTCTACACCCTTTTTTCTGCAACATCTCCCCATTCTCCTTCCACTCTGTGTACACTTTAATTAAGAGCTAGTTTTGGGGAAAATGTTAACTGCCCATATTTATCTGAAGGGTACAAACATCAAGAGTAGAAAAGAACTGTGCTGATATAAAACAAAAGAAAATGTAATCCACAAATTAGGATTAATTTCTTAGTACAGCTTTAGACCTGAGTCCAAAAGAAAAACAACACAATGGAAATCCCATATATTGGTTCATTTTAAACTGTAAAATAATTGGATAGTGAAGCCAGACATAATATTTTATTATATACAGAACAAGTAAGAGTAATCCTACACTGGCAGGGAGATGGACAAGATGACCTGGTAGCTCTTTTTCAGCTCAAATTTCTATGACTAAATTCCCCAATACATTCTATACTGCAGATTATTTTTTCGGCAGTGTCAATTTCTAGTGCTAATAAGGGAGCTTTTACACATGGAAGTAGAAAATATGTAATAAGGATCTTGAGATATGGATAAGAGAAAAGAATTTCAACTTAGAAATTCAAAGCATTAAATAGTTACTATTTTTTCACTAATACAGTCCTTTTGTTTTTTCACTTAGTTCACTATACCTTGTGGAAAGTCCCTAAACACATTTGATTTTAATAAACTCTGCATAAAACACTTTTATATACATATTAAGATTAAAAGATGAGTGCTCTATGCGCAAGGTAGTCTGCATGTTACCTAACTGTATCACACTAAGGACAAAGCAGATATCTTCCTAAGAGTGGTGCTCATGTTTTAGGCGCCACAGGCCAGATGAACTGTGTGGGTCCAAGCCACAGGCCAGCCTGGGCCCTTGCATTGCCCCTGTTCAGCCTCCCTATGCCAGGATTGGGCCCTGAGCCAGCGTCTGTGCCTGATCTAGCATGGAGGGCCATAGAACATGAACATCTGTGGGGAGTCAGAGAACAGATCTGAACCAGGGGTTGAGCACCTTTGTTCTATGATTAGTGCTTTTACCATTTTAAACAACAAGGTTCACAATCATTGAGATGCTCCAGTTGAATGCTTTATTTCCTACATGATTCCATGCAGGGTAGAGTTTGTTTCAGCTAAGGAAACAAACAAAAATAGGGAGAAGCATTATTATTAGGGACATATATATATATTATATATATATATATATATATATATATATATATATATATATATATATATATATATATATATATTATATATATATATATATATATATATATATATATATATAAAAAACACACATGCAACTTGTAGTTGGAAACTGGATCACATTCAAATCTAATTAATTCAGAAGTGTTCTTACAATTGGGGTAGGTGAAATAATTTTAATTTTTGGTGGCAGTGCTGGAGATTAAAATCATCAGGGCAAACAATTCTGAGGCCTCTATGAAATGAAGCATTTTGAGGTGGCAGTGTTTAGACAAGCTCTGTTCTGAATATGCTTGCAGCCCTTCTTTTCTGGATGTAAAGAAAACTGCTTGTACCAAAATCTAAGAAAATGTTTAACACTTCCCAACAAGGTTACCAATACTTAGTGCAAAGGAGGAAAAAATAGTAAGGCTTACCCTTTGTTCTGTTGTCTGCTTCTATTTTTGTTGGCTCCTGAGTTGCTGCAGCCGGAGGTAATTTCTTCCCAACAGTCTGAAATAAATAAATTACTACTCTTTAACACCTCTTTATTTTCCCATTTAAAAATTTAGTGAGTTTATGGAAATCATGAAGAATACAAAAACAAAATAGAAAAAAGTATGTTAAAGGTACATGGTATCTGTGAATTAAAAAGAACATTTAAGATGTAGTGGTAGGATTGGACTGGTGTTGAAACTATGATGGTCCAGGGAAGGATTTTTATTTCATATCTTTTATTGGACCAAATTAATAGTTGGGAGAGATGTTAGACAAGGTTTTGGGCACAAAGGGCCATTCCCCATAGCTGAGAAAGAAGTAGGCACTGCTTGAGCTATAAAAGAGTACAAAAGCAGTACTACACCTCCTACTTACCCCTTTGGCAAGTCCTGTGAGTTAGTGGTCATTGTTGCCCATGTTTAAAGAACTCTTTCTCTTCTGTGTTATTGTGTGAAAGACTCAAAAAAAACTGTCACTAGTGCTATCTAGTGGGGAAAAAACCAAGATGCAGAAAAAACAGGGGAATCCCCCCTCTAATTTTCTTCAGCAATAGTAACTTTAGATGTAACAAGTCACAACAGTATGTAAGACATTTCAGACAGATGTGTGAATTTCTAAAAGTATCCTTTAAAACTATTTCTCCTTTCTTGGTTATATTTGAAGTAGAAATATTATCTAGTCCACAAAGTTGTATTGCAATAAACCCTCATCAGTATCAGACAGGAAAGAGGTATGCCTACATTAGTGGCTCTCAACTTCTTTGGAATTAAGGCACTCTTCAGTAGGCTTGAGGTACCCCTTAACAGACTCAAAAGTAATTCTCAGTAGGCTCAAGGCACACAACAACAATTCCAGCTGTTAGCTTTCACCAGTTTTTGACTCCAGAAAAATAATAGAGCGATTCTTCTGTTGCAAAGAACTCAGAACAACGACAACACGTCAGAAGGTTTTTGACACTATGGATTCTTATTTAAAATCTCTGGGTTCATCTTTTGAATCATGTTTGCACACCCAACAGTGCTAACATTGTGTGTGGGACCCTTGAAAAGATCTCAAGGCATACTATGGTGCTATGGCCCAAATCCTTGGCCCAAGTGCACATGTTGCCTCTATTAACCAGAAACAAGGAAATGTTATTTATGAATGCCCACTTTTTAATTTTGCAAATATATTATTTGTCATAGGAATGGTCCAACCAGAGATACCTGCATCTGCAATGACCAGTTATTTACTTGTTTTGCCAAAGTGCCTAACAAAGTCCCAGCTATGAGCCAGCATTTTATTATGCCAGAATAAAGAGTTCTCCCACCCCAAAGACCTTAACATCCAAATATAAGCTAAGAGATAACAGATGGGATAGAGACAGGGAAATACAAGGAAAATACAGCAGACTGTTATCCAGCAGCCTAAACATTTCAGACTTTTTGTAGGATCACAGAAAATAAGTGAATTTCAAGGAAGGATTTGAAGAAGGATAACGAAGAGCTTTATGGATATTTAGAGTGCTCGTCAAGCATGAAGGGCAGTATGAAAGAAAGCATAAAGATACTTATTTGAAAATTTAACGAGCAGGCAATGCAGGCTAGCATCCGTAACTGATAGGAGGTGAAAGCTGACATTTTGATAACAAAGGGTAGTAGGGTGGAAACAAACCATGAAGGTCTTAAAAGTGCAGAAGCTTATACTGGATGAGAGAGAAAGAAGGGTGAGCCAGTGGTAGCATGAAGAGGGAGGGGTGTAATTTTGAAAGTGGCCAGCTAGAAAAGTGAGTTTTCCAGTAGCATTCAACAAGGATAGGAGCAGGGCAAGACCACACTGGTTAGAATAAGGAGAAAAGACATCACAGTAATTGAGAGATGAAACCATGATAACCTGGACGGAAGTTTTAGCTTTGTGAATGGACAAGAAAGGCCAAATCTTAGAGATATTAGACAGAACAGGAATAAGCACGTTTTAAACATCTGGATATGAGAAGCTAAACAAAGGTCTCAGTGGCAAGACATCAGTGTTGTCTGCAGGAGGAAAGGAGATGGTGAAATCCTGGGAAGCCAGAAGATTCAGAGCTGTTTGGTTGGTTGGTTTTTTTTACCCTGAGATCTAGGAAGACTTCCATGAAGAGAAGCCAGAGAGGCAAGCTAAGACTTTAGTTTGGATAGAAAGAGACGAGACAAGGACAAACAGAAGAACAGAGAGGCAGATCTGTGAACTGAATTTGTGCTTGTGGATTAGATTACCCACAGTGAATGCACAGAGGAGGAAGAGACGGAGACAAAGCCCTGTGGACCCCCTACAAAACACTGTAGGGAGAAGATGGAGGACCCTCTCGAACATGGGCTGGAAAAGTAATTACAAAGGTAGTATGAGAACCATGGAAAGAAACATAAAAGTCAAGGGAAGATAAGAAGACTATCTGGCGGTGACAAAGGTGGCTGAACGGTCAAAATGAGAAGGAACTGCTGATTCTGAGCTTTAGCTCGCAAGGGAAAGAAAGATCACTAGAGAATTTTGCAAAAGTAGTTTTAATGGAGCGAAAACCTGGAGAGGATATAAGACAAACTTGAAGCAGCCACACAGATAGTTCATTCAATAAGAAAAATATAAAAGGAAGAAGAGAGATGGGGCAGCAGCTGGAAAGAGATGAGAGATAAAAGGTAACTATGCATCTCACCACACATTTGTTTTCATATCAAAAACTCATTTATGGCTCTGCATCATAAGATAATTTGGGGCAATATTGGAACATATGCTCTAAATAGTCACCATGTACTGCAAACACAAATGTGAACTACTTGGTCCTAATGCCAGCATGAGAGTGTCTTGCAAAGAGATTTCTGGATGTGGGAGGGTGCAATAAGGTCACTGTTAAAAAATTAGGGAGAGAAAATACATTGGAATCTGCATTTTTTTTTCTCACCAGTGAGTCACTGATTATGTGATCATATCAAATGTCAGAAAAAAACTGAATTAGAAACAACAAAACTAAAGAAGAAAACAAGGTGAAATCAGTGAATACCAATGGAAAGGTTATTCTGCAAAAATAAACCCACCACCAACCACAACTTGCAATCTAATCTTATTCAAGATTGCCTATTTTCAAGTGGCCTATTTTCCAGATGATGATACAAAATGATATAAACATAGGGCCTGAGATTTTCAATCACTAATTTTTATCTAGGCAAGCGGCTAAGTCAGAATGGGAGTTACCAGTTCCTTCCTTGGGCAGAAGAAAGAAAGGACGGCCAGGGCCCAAACACTATAGCTCCTTACCAAAAGGAAGAAGGCAAGCAGGAAGAAGACAGCCCTTGAGTTACTTGCTCCTTATTCAGGACAAGAGGTAGGTGGCAGAGAGCACAAGATCACACATTTTTACAGGACAACTGAATAGATGTGGAATCAGGCATGAGCACCTCTTAAGAAAATGAGCAGGCCCTGCGAGGGATTTACTGAGATTGGAGAAGCAGCATAACGCAGAGTGGTGCAAGTGGAAAGGAGATGTTAAGAAGTCAGGGCGAATTGCTGATTTTAACTTGGAACTCATTTATTTGAGGGAGTTCCCAGAATTCAATATTCTAGGGGAGTGAGGAGAGACACTATATCCATTATCGGGGCCTGGAAAGAGCGCCCAGAATTCACTGGAGTAGGACTGAACAGAATCCAGAATGTATACACACAGGGCCAGTGCAGAATTGATTTGTTCAGAGGGGAGACAACAACTCATTAATCAATGCGTCAGAATGCATTAATGCTTTTGAAGGGCAAGGGAATTAACTAACTGGTGATGGGAAGCGCCAAGTGTGATTTAATAGACTGGTAAGAAGTGAAGATGTAATGATACGCATTATGCATTTCTGGCTTTGGGGAGACATGCCCTAATCAACAGTCTTTAGTCTTCCAGTGAAAAGATACTTGATTTTTAAATGTTAGAAGGCCTGTATATACTGATACCTCTATGCTTATCAAACACTTCTGTTTCATTTTCCATGCTGAATACTGCGATACTCAACAGTATCCTTAACTTGTTAGTTCTGAAACCTAATATATGGTGAAGACACAGATAAATCTCCCTTCCCAGTTATTTTGGGTCACAGGGCCTGCTGCTGGCTTTGACCCACTCTACGTCCCTTCCTAAGGAAGGTCAGTAGATCAAGTACCTTGAGTTAAATATCAGGTAACAAAACCCAAGACAAACCAACATTCTAATCATACTGATTCTGGATACAAGCTTTCTAATATAAGATTTTCTTTCCAGAGACTAGAACAGTAAATGGCACTTCTGGTCCAGGTATATTTTCCCTTTCTCAGCCCTTAAGGACCAGTATATCTTATGACATGCTTCAGAAAATGTGGAGCTCAGGTTAAGTGTAGGAGCAAAGACAGAAACTTCAAACTACCTGCCAAAAACCAGATACAATTCCCCGTCCTATCCCATTTATTTCATACTGGACTGTAAAGAAAAGCCTTTCATACATACATCCTTGAAGCCCTTCTGGACACTTGGATCTACACAGAAAAATGCTGAATATAATTCAGTATGAATACAAAGCTCCAGCTCTTATTATATTTCTCTCCTAACTTCATCCCTAACTTAGGTACCAGCACATGTAAGATAAATAGCTGCAAAGAATGAAGCAAACTTTACAGTAAACTGATTTTCACTATGCTTGGGAAGTTGGTAGATATTAATAACCTCATTATACAGATTATGGAGACTGAGGCACATATTGATTAGGCAACTTGCCCAGGATTACACAGGAAATATATGGTGTAAATGGCAACTAAACACAAATTTCATGGCTCCAGGCCCTGGCTACCTCCCATCAGAAAATCCAGGAGCATTTTGAGCTTGTTATTCCTGTGAGGTAACTACATTTGGATTATCTAGCTGTCAGACATACATCTTCCTGATACCATGGCTTCAGGCAAGTGAATCTTAACGATGAAAGAGGAAAGGGACTTTTCCTAAACACGAAGAGCTTACGAATATAAGAATAATGGCCAAACTTTGCTGTACTGATATTAAGAAGCATGACATGGATTTAACAGCAACCTGCAGGTCCTAATGCTTGGCTTCATGAAGCTAATGAAAGGGATGCTTAGCATTAGAACAACAGGCAGTGCTTAACCAAAGGGGTTTTGCTGGGACTTTGACGTTAGATGCATTGCCTAGCCTTATCAGTGCAGCCCACACTTCCCTCAGTTACTGAATGAAGAAAGGACTACAAACACTGCAGAAATGGCATCTGAAATTTGTTGGAAAAGGAACTAAATAATCCAGAAATGCTCCTTTTCCTTTTATGTACATATTCTGGAATAAATCAAGACCCATAAGAGAAAGAACAACACAAGACAAAGTCAAGCCATGATGGGGGCATAACCTGTGAGCTTCCATCACGTAGCTCTGCTAATGTAGCTATGACCAGAAACACTTGCAGGGTACTTTCTGAAATATCCCACAAAATGGGAGCCAAAATGGATTTTTACCCAGTTTTATTTCATTACAGTTTGTAAAAAAGGTAAGGGTTGTCACTAAGACGACAGAAGTTCGGCGGGGGGGTGGATTTAATCCCTTGTTTTTAGGTAATAAAAGAAAGCAGAATTCTGGGGTAGCATTATAACTGGAAACATGTTATACTACTATATTAATTCACCATGATCCACTGGCTGGGGAACTGGCTCCACAGTAGGACCCAGAGGGTGGTGGGAGACGGAAGTCAATCGTTGTGGTGCGCGGTGACCACTGGGGTCCCCCAATGCTCTGTCCTAGGGCCTATACTTTTTAACATCTTCATCAATGATGTAGACATTGGTGTCAGACGTGGACTGGCCAAGTTTGCCGACGACACCAAACTCTGGGGTAAAGGATCCACTCCTGAGGACAGGAGGGTGATCCAGGCAGATCTTGACAGGCTCATGAAATGGTAGGATGAAAACATGATGGTGGATGAAAACAATGGTAGGATGAAAACAAAAAATGCAAGGTTCTCCACCTTGGGAGGAAAAACCTGCAGCATGCTTATAGGCTCAGCAATGCTATGCTGGTTAGCACTACAGATGAAAGGGACTTAGGGGTCACGATTGACCACAAGATGAACATGAGCCTCCAATGCAATGCTGCGGCTAGTAAAGCGACCAAACTCTGGCTTGCATCCATAGATGCTTCTCGAGCAAATCCCAGGATGTCATCCTCCTGCTGTACCTGGCCTTGGTGAGGCCGCAGCTGGAGTACTGCGTCCAGTTTTGTGCTCCACAAATCAAAAAGGATGTGGAGAAGCTTGAGAGGTTGCATAGGAGAGCCACGTGCATGATCAGAGGTCAGGAAAACAGATCTTATGATGAGAGGCTGAGAGCCATGGGACTCTTCAGCCTAGAAAAAGGCAGGCTCAGGGGCAATCTGGTGGCCACCTATAAATTTATCAGGGGTGTTCACTAGGATCTGGGGGGAAACGCCTGTTCACCAGAGCACCCCAAAGAATGACAAGATCGAACGGTCACAAACTCTGCCACGACTGATTCAGGCTGGATATAAAGAAGAACTTCTTTACGGTCCAAGCCCCCAAGGTTTGAAATAGACTGCCACCAGAGGTGGTTCAAGCACCCACTTGGAACACCCTCAAGACACATTTGGATGTCTATCTTGCTGGGATCCTATGATCCCTGCTGACTTTCTGCCCCTGGGGCAGGGGGCTGGACTCGAAGATCCTTCGGGGTCCCTTCCAGCCCAAATGTCTATGAAATCTATGAATTACTGCCCCAACCCAGCAGTACTCTAGCACTGTGCTTGCTGCTACTCGCTCTCATGTTGAATGTTATAAAGACACTGAAGAAGTTCTATTTCATCCTTAGTCAGACAGTGGGGACTGCAACAAGGGGCTGAGGAATGGTAGAATAGCAACATAATCCTACACAGCTCTTGAAAGTCCAGGAAATCCCACTGACTGCATCTGGGGGAAAGAAACATAGCAGTTCTTTGGCTATAATATTCTTTTCCCCCTTTTCCAGCTACTTGTTCACATGTGATGACAGAGGGAGGACAGAGGCACCAATTTGTCATCCAAATTTGGGAGCCTAGAGGTGTGCTGCTTGCCTGGAGTACAGGACATCACAGAGAATCCACCAAAGTTCATACAGCCTTCAGACCACTACCCATTCCTTCTTGTCCATGTAGGTACCAACTATACTGCCAGGAATGACACTGAGTAAATCAGAGGTGATTCTAAGGCTTTTGGCAGTAGGTGTTGTCATCAATTCTTTTCATGGAAGGCAAGGGTCAAAGCAGACATCACTGTATCCTGGAAGTGAATGTGTGGCTAAAATGGTGATGCTGATGTAAAGGCTTCAGCTTCTTAAACAACAGACGGATGTTCTTGGGAGGAGGATTGCGATTAAGAGATGGGATCCACCTGACAAAATTGGAAAAAAGCATCTTTGGGTGTCATCTGATCAACCGAGTAAGGTGGGCTTTACACTAGGTTCCACTGGGGGGGAAACTAAGGGCATGGTGATCAAAACCCTCCAGCAACAAAGCACACTATCCACAGAAAAAGGACTTGAAGAAGCAATTTAACTCTGCGAAAGGGCCAGAGAGCTACAGGAATGCAACAAGGGGCAGAAAAGGGAAGCAAGGAGGTCAAAATGTGACCGATGCATGTATACAAATGCAAGAAGTATAGGGAATAAACAAGATAAGCTAGAAGCTGGAGCCTGTGAGAAGAACAATGAGCTAATTGGCATCACCGAGACCTAGTGGGCCAGCTCTTATGACTGGAATGTCAACATCATGGGTTCAGAAGGACAGGGTTGGGAGAAAAGGTAGTGTTGCCTCCTATATCAAACACACATACACTTGTCCCCTGGTTCAGGAGGAGGAAGACAGCAAAGCAGAATGAATCTAGGTAAAGATGAAAGGTGAAAGATGCAGCACTGGATATAATGGTATGGATTACCAAATCAGGAAGAGGAGGTAGATGAGGCACTCTTCAAGCAGGTAACAAATCTGTGCAAAAGCTATAGGATGGCACTGATGGGAGATTTCAATTTTCCAGACATCTGCTGGAAGAACAATTCAACCAATATAAAATATCAAGCCAGTTCTTAACTTTCGTGGAAGACAGACAACTTTCTGTTCCAGAAAGCAGAGGATACAGCTAGGGGATCATTTATCTTGGATCTTGTCCTGACCAATAGGAAAGAACTGGTAGAAGATGTGAAGGTGATTGGTAACTTGAGAGGAAGTGATCAGAATATGGTAGAATTCCAAATCCTGAGACAGGGAAAGCATGAGTTCAGCAAAATCAGGATGCCAGATTTTAAAAAGGTGGATTTCATCTGACTCAAGTTTATAGGCATGGTTTCATGGGAGGACAGACTGAAGGATCCAAGTTCCCAGGAAAGCTGGGAGCTTTCCCTAGCACAGTATTGAAAGCCCAACGAAAAACTGTCCTGACTTGGTGAAAACACAAGAAGAATGGCAAGAGACCAATGTGACTATAAAAAAAGCTTCTGAAATGCCTCAAATGCAAAAGAAAGGCATACAGGCAAAGGAAAAATGGGCAGGTTACCAAAGATGTGTACCAGGAAACAGCAAGAACATGCAGGGACAAAATCAGGAAGGCGAAGATAAAGAATGAGCTGCACCTGGAGAATAAAATTAAGGACAAGAAAAGATTCTACAAGTATGTTGGCAAGAAGGACCAAGGAAGCTGTGGGTTTTCTGTTAACAGGGGAAACTCGTAACAGAAGAGGCAAAGAAGGAGGATCTACTCAACATCTACTCTGCCTCAGTCTTTAGAAAAAAGTTAGGCTGCAGTCAAACACTTAATAAGGATTATCTGGATAAGGAAGGGGGCAAGATAAGGAAGGAGATAACAAAAAAAGGTAGTCAGAAAGCTTTGTTGGGTTTGAATGAATCAGAACAGCGGGGCTGGATGAACTTCATCCCATGATACTAAAAGAACTTCCAGAGGAGATCTTGGAGCCCTTGGCAATGACCTTCATGAAGTTGTAGGACATGAGCCAGATACAGAGGACTGGAAAAGGGCTAACATATGGACTCTCTTTAAAAAAGGAGGACCCAAGGAACTACAGACTGGTTAGCCTCACCTCAATACCTGGGAAGTAACTGCAGTATATCCCAAGGAAGACCATTCTGGACTTCAGCAAGGCTTTTGACAAGGTCCCACACAACCTTTTCATATAAATTGGAGAAATGTGGGCTGGATAAAACTACAAGGTGGATAAATAACTGTCTCAATAGCTGCAAGCAAAGGATAATTATCAATGGGTCCCAAGCCAGAATGGCAGAAGGTTTCAAGTGGAATCCCACATGGGGTTTGTTCTGGGTCCACTGCCGTTAGATGTTTTTATTAACTATTTGAATGCTGGCGTACAAAGTAGGGCTGTATGAAGTTCCAGTCGCTGATTTAATTCGAAGGAGCTTTGGCCCAATTCAGCAGCGAAATCTCTGAATCCAAATCGAATCAGGAGACCCACTAATCTTCCCCGAATTGAATCGGAAGACTCCGATTTGATTGGAAGTGATTCGACGATTCTGTAAAGTACTTCTGGTCCACTTCTGGGTCTGCCACCAAGTGTGCGAGACACCCTCCCACTAAGGAAGGTGTGACACGCTATCCGCCCCACAATCTCAGCATTCACGAGCCGCACCTGGTACTTTGAGGTACATAGAAACAACATATAAAGCTGTGTCTACGGCCAAATCACTGATTCTCCAAATCAGAATCAAATCTTCATATCCACATTCGGCCGAACTGAATCAGGACAGTGATCCAGAATCAGAGAATCAAATTGCTGTCCCCTGAATCTGGCCGCATCTGAATCCAAATCGAATACTGCCTGCTTTGCACACCCCTAATACAAAGCTTCTTGAGCAAGTTTGCAGACATGAAACTGGGAAGGACTGTGAACACACTGGAAGAAGAAGAATCTTGATAGATTGGAAAGTTGGTTTAGAGCGAACAGGATGAATTTCAGTGCAGACAAATGCAAAGTCTTAGAACTTGGGAAGAATAATCAAAAACACAAATAGAAAATGGGTAACACCTGGCTGGATGGTGGCACTACAGAAAAGGATTTGGGAGTCCTGGTAGATCACAGACTCAAAAGGAGTCTGCAGTGTGATGCAGCCACACAAAAGGCAAATGTGTTTTTGGGATGCAACTATAAAAGTATTAGCGGTAAGACACAAGAGCTGATAGTGCCTCTCTATTTGGCACTGCTTAGGCCTCATCTGGAGTATTATGTGCAGTTCTGGACTCCACATGTTAAGAAGAGATGATCAAGAGCTTGGAAGGCACGTTATATAAGGAGAGGCTGAAGGATCTAGACATGTACAGCTTGCCAAAAAGGCGCTTAAGAGGGAACGTGATGGCAGTCTTCAATTACCTGAAAAGCTACCATAGAGGAGGAGGAAAGCACCTTTTTTCTCTTGCTGCAGAGATGAGGATGCAGACCAATGTCTTGAAGTCGCAGCAAAGTAAGTTTAGATTGATTATCCGGAAAAAACTTCATTGCTGCAAGTGTAGTGAGACAGTAAAATAGACTGCCTAGGGAACTTGTGGACTCTCCAAGCCTCCTTCAGGGGTACTGGGTGTTGGCTGGTCCCCAGGGGCTGGGGACTCTGACTGGTAGGTGCTGATACTCCTGCTCAGACCAAAGCCAGAGGCTCCTGGCTAGAGGGTGTTGCCCTTCCATTCAGAGTTAGACCGATCACCAGATTTGGGGTCAGGAAGGAATTTTACCCTATGGCCAGATTGGTATGGAGTGTGTGTGGGGCGGGTGTGGGGGAGTTGCTTTCTTCTGTAGTGGGGGGCCTAGCAATCTACTTGGGATCTCTCAAGCATATATTGACAACATTTCACAGAACTAGAGCACTGGCTGCCATGGTTCCCCCGCTTTACCTGTGGCAGATTAGGGTGTCAGGTCTGTGTTGTGTCAGGGTTGTTAGCAGTCATATGCAAAGTTTGATGATAATGATGGGTGATCATTTGTGAACGAGTAAGATTGTCCAAGGATCTCAATAGTGAGACTGCAGGTGGCTCCGCAGCCCAATTCTAGATCCACATGTCTTGTCGCAGTGAGGACAGGTGTTTCCAGAACCGACGGGCACTGTGTTGCTGCACTGGATATTCCGATGTTCTTTTTGCCTGTTCCTCTTTTCCTTTTCTGCCTGTCAATGAGCTGTTTCAAAGTGTTGAGGTCTCTCCCAAAGAGCCTTCCTCCATTTTGGTTGGTCCTGAGCAAGGGTCTCCCAAGTGTTGATGTCGATGTTACACCTCTTCACGTTTGCCTTCAGGGTGTCTTTGAAGTGCTTTCTTTGCCCTCCGCTACTTTGCTGAACTTCTTTCAGCTGTGAGAAAAAGATTCTCTTTGGAAGGTGGGAGACAGGCATGAGAACAACGTGATCTCTTTCAGCGAAGTTCGTTTTGGATGATCACGGTCTCAATGCTATTGGAGTTTGCTTCGCCCAAGACACTGATGTTAGCGCATCTATCCTCCCAACTAATCTGAAGGAACTTGTGAAGGCACCGTTGGTGGTACTTTTTCAAGCTCTTGAGATGTCTTCCATATATGGTCCAAGTTTCTGACCAATACAGCAAAGCTGGAATGACAATAGCTCAATAAATCAAGAGCTTCATTTCAGCAAGGATGTCATGATTTAAGAAGACTCTCTTACTCAGACTTCCAAAGGCTGGGCTCGCACATTTTAAGTGGTATATTTTCGAGTGGATGTCTGCCTTTGATGAAAGATGGCTTCCAAGATAGGTGAAGTGATCCAAGTTTTCCAGCAATTCTCCACTGATTTGAATGGGGTGGTGGGGGGTTGTTTCTCCATTTGGAGCAAGTTGGTAAAGGACTTGTGCTTTCCTGATGTTTATAGTTAGGCCAATACCCTCGTAGACTTCCGAGAATACATCAAGAATGGTTTGGAGGTCCGTTTCAGATTGAGCAACAACAGCATTGTCATCTGCATACTGGAGTTCCATTATGGATGTTGTCGTGGTCTTCATTCCAGACTCGAGTCTGTTGAGGATGAAGAGTCTTCCTTCCATCCTATACACAATTTCAATTCCAGGTGGGAGCTTTCTGTTGAACTTTTCTATATGCAAAGTTTAGATTATGGTTTGTATAGGATGGTTTGGCTAGCAATGATCCCAGGCAGGGGGCTGAACTAGAAGACCTTCGGAAATCCCTTCCAGCCTACTTCTCTATGATACTATGATTTTTTTATTCTTTAGGCAAAAAAAGGGAAGTGCTGAGGTCCCAGAGGGGAGGGGAGCCAGGTGTCCAAGGAGAGTGGTCGCTCCTTAAGGAGACGATCCTCCAAGCCCAAGGGAAGGTAATCCCAACAAGGATCAAAGGGAGCAGGAGGGCACACAAGCCCCCATGGCTCATCAAAAGCATCTGGGAATGTCTCCTTGCTAAAAGGGAGGCGTACACCCAATGGAAAAAAGGGGACATCACCATGGATGACTATACTGCAGTCGCTTGGGGATGTAGGGGAGCAGTCAGGAAGGCCAAGGCAGAGATGGAATTAGGGCTAGCTTCCCGGATTAAGCATAATAAGAAGTCCTTCTTCAAATACTTACAGGGTAAAAAGAAGGTTCCGGGTAACGTGGGGCCCCTGCAGGACGCGTTGGGGAATTTGGTCGTCACGCCAGACGACAAAGCTAACATGTTTAACGATTTCTTTGCCTCCATCTTCCTAAGTAGGAACCAGAACAGTCACCTCCCTGCTGGGCCCCCCTTGGGCCCCAGGGGAGGCACACCTGGGCCAAGGGTTACTGAGGAACTAGTTAGGGAGCTTCTGGAGGGGTTGGACGTATTTCAAGTCAGCCGGTCCAAATGATTTCCACCCTAGAGTTCTAAAGGAATTGGCTGAGGTAATTGCAGGACCCCTGGCACGGCTTTACGAGCACTCATGGTGCTCTGGTGTGGTGCCGGAGGACTGGAAGAGGGCCAACGTGGTTCCCATCTTCAAAAAGGGAAAGAAAGAGGACCCAGGAAACTATAGGCCAGTTAGTCTTACCTCAATCGTAGGCAAGCTGTTTGAGAAAATTATTCTGGCACACATCCACGAGGGGCCTGCAGGGGACTGCATGCTTTGGGGCAACCAACACAGGTTCATCAGTGGCAGGTCCTGTCAGACCAACCTGGTGGCCTTTTACAATCAGATCACCAAATCATTAGATGCGGGGGTAGCAGCGGACATAGTCTTCCTGGACTTTCGGAAGGCTTTCGACACTGTCTCTCACCCCACTCTCATTAAGAAACTGGGGGATTCTGGTGCTGACGCCCACACAGTCAAATGGGTCGCCAACTGGCTGGAGGGCCGCACCCAGAGGGTGGTAGTGGATGGGTCGGATGGGTCCTACTCAACCTGGAGGGATGTGGTCAGTGGGGTTCCGCAGGGCTCGATCCTCGGGCCTGCGCTGTTCAACAGCTTCATCAGCGACTTGGACAAGGGGGTAAAAAGCACCCTGTTCAAATCTGCTGATGACACTAAGATGTGGGGGGATGTGGGTGCACTACAAGGAAGCAACAGGCTACAATCGGACCTAGACAGGTTACAAGGGTGGGCGGATGAGAATAGGATGGGATTCAACACTGACAAGTACAAAGTGATAACCCTGGGGAGGAATAACCAGCACCATACCTACAGGTTGGGGAACTCCCGTCTTGTCAGCACAGAGGTGGAAAAGGATCTTGGGGTCATCATTGACTCCAAGATGAACATGGGCTGGCAGTGTGGGGAGGCAGTCAGGAAGGCCAACCGTACCTTGTCATGCATCCACAGATGCATCTCGAGCAGGTTCAAAGAGGTGATCCTTCCCCTCTATGTGGCACTGGTCAGGCCGCAGTTGGAGTACTGCGTCCAGTTCTGGGCGCCGCACTTCAAGAGGGATGTGGACAACATAGAGAGGGTCCAGAGGAGGGCCACTCACGTGATCAGGGGGCAGCAGGGCAGGCCCTATGAGGAGAGGCTGCGGGACCTGAACCTGTTCAGCCTCCACAAGAGAAGGCTGAGGGGGGATCTAGTGGCCTGTTATAAACTAGTTGGGGGGATCAGCAGGCATTGGGGGAGTCCCTGTTCCCCCGAGCACCGCCAGGAGTGACCAGGAATAATGGTCACCAGCTGGCAGAGGGTAGATTTAGGCTAGATATCAGGAGGCGCTACTTCATGGTCAGGGTGGCTAGGATCTGGAACCAACTTCCAAGAGAAGTGGTGCAGGCTCCTACCCTGGGGCTTTCAAGAGGAAGTTAGATGAACACCTTGCTGGGGTCGTTTGACCCCAGTACTCTTTCCTGCCATGGCAGGGGGTCGGACTAGATGATCTACTCAAGTCCCTTCTGACCCTAGAAACTATGAAACTATGAAAAATCCCAGACCATTATTAGAATAAGATGTCAGAATGGTTTCTATTTTATGTTTCTAATATGCAAATTATTCAGTCCTCTTTAATTGCAAATAAAAGCAAATAGAAATAGTTACCTCATTCTGCCAGGCACTGAATGAAGAAGAGCGCAGCCAAGCTTTCTGTCAGTTATGCACAAACATGATATTTGGGGTACAGAATGTAAATATTTTATCTGCTAAAACATATAAACATATTGCTGAGTTTTTTAACTCTCAAACTGGAACTATTCAATATCTAAAAAAATAAATAAATAAATAAATAAATCTGAGAAGTACCTAGGGTCAGAGTTATTCCCAGGGTACTGAAATTCATTTTTACATAGAGTACCTCCTGTTACACCACTATTGAGGGCAGCTTTCAGAGGGTTTCCAGATCCTATATATCTACAACCTGCTCAGCTTTTCATAATCTCATCTACAGACTACGTCCCAGTTTTATCATGGTGAAAACATCACTTTAGATCACAGGTGTAGCAAGCAAACTGAGCACCCAGGATGGAGGGAAGGGAGCACTATTCTACTTGTCCCATTCATCCCCCATGCCCGCAGATACATTATACAGTGAAGCAGTGTGCTGCCAGCTCCTGTGGCAGTGCAGGGCTTCCCCTATCCACCCAAAGGCTCTTAGGACGGAGGGGATGGCGTCCCTCTCCAGAATCATCCACGGAAAGTCTCTGTAGTAGTGGGGGAAGACCCGTACTACCCCTGCCTGGAACATCTACCAACCAATGTACCTGGGGGGTGAGGGGCAAGTGGAGTGGTGCTGCCCTGCCCCCAGATACACTGCTTGGTGTAGTGGCAGGCAAGGGCAGTACAGGGCTTCCCCTACCACCACAAAGGCTCCTGGGGTGGAGGAGGGTGCCATCAGATTCCCACACTGGGAGTCTTCGTTGAGGCCACAGTTGTTGGGAAGCTCAGCACCGCACTGAGCAGTGTCTCCAAGGGGAAAGGGAGCACGATTCTGCTTGCCCCACTCACCCTGTCCCACATCCTTAGCCTTATGGCCCGGCTCAGGCAGTGCATGGCTTCCCCTGCTGATGCAAAGACTTCCACTGGGAGCATGGGGGGCAGTTCTGGTGCCCCCTCCTTTATCTCAACACCATAAATATGACTGAGGCTTAACTGAAAAAGAAGTGGTAAGTTAGTAGCCAACACTTGGATTCCAAATTCTCTGAACTGTATTTGTTGTTGCTGACACCAGCAAACAACCAGGGTAACTGTCTCCAGGAAGGGAAAACGGAATAAGAAGCTGGTCTTCACCAATTGCTTAATTAGAGCTAGACTGTCACAGGTCTCGGCTGCACAGCCAAGCATGAGCCTCCCTATTCTCCCCCTATACTTGACTGTGAATACAGCTGCAGAGAGCAGGTGTTACTTGATTGACAATAACTCTGCAAGCAAAAAAGTAGGAACAGTCCTGGCTTTCCTCTGAGCCCCAATGTCCTTGCTAGACAGCATAGCTAGCTGAGCATACAAGGCAGGAATTACAGGGACAGAAAGTTACTACAAAAATGGCTGAACAATTTTTCCTTTAAGGGAGGAATTGTGACTCTTGAGTTTCAATTTGTTTCCTAATCAGCATCTGGGTCAACGAAACTATCCTTGCCCATACTTAAGACAGCCTGGAGGAAGGCTGTGTTTGTTCCACCCTTTATTCTTGTGGTGCAACACATGGTGTTAGAGAACATGTAAGTGCCTGCAAGAGGCATGGCTATTAAAAAATAAATAGATCTGATTTTATATGAATAATACATGCACATCCCTGCAGCAGGATCAACATTGACACTTACTCTTAGCTCTTTTATTTGGAATTTTCCACACAAACCAGAGTGAGAAAAAAATTTTAGAAGTACACATCACCACCTCTTCATATGCAGTCAAACCTGATTATCGACTGTTGCAGAATATGCAAAGTATTGTTTTTACATTATAAACATACACTAACAGACTTAATTTTCTTGCATAATTGCTATCTATACTTGAATCAAATTAAGAGCTGATAAACATACAACCTACATACAAGTTATGATTTACTGTTACTTTGCTTCATACAGCATGTCTGTGCCTGTTTTCAGGTGGCTTGATTGGTAAATAGAATGTCAATACCTTGATTCCTGGGGAAATGAAGTGAATAAACTCCAAAATAAGAAAAGTGTCTTAGAAATTAAATCTTGGTGCTGCAGAAGAAAATGGCAAACTTTTATTGATTTCAAACAGGTCTGAGATTTCACCAAAAAACTGTTAATGTTTGAAAGCTACTCAACTTTGGGGGGAGGGGTTGGGCAAGGGCAATCTCATCTGTGTGCAACTTCCTTCAAAATTAATAGATTTTGGCAAGGCAGATTAATTTGTCTCAAGACAAATTGGCACCTAGGAGATGCAACAGTCCATCTGCTCACAAACACAACCACCAGTTTCACCATGGTAGTTTGATGTTTGATTAAATCCAGCTTTATTTCATCAGGGAGGGCTGGACTAGATGATTCTTGCAGTCCCTTACAGATATTGTTGAAAGTAACACTTCAAATACCCTGTGGTTAAAAACAGATAATCAGGGGCATCAGGGGGAGGTTAAATTGGATCCAAATGGCTGCTTGATACCAGGTAAGTCAGGATGGGGAGCTAGTGGGGGGCTGGAGGTCCAGCAGGCTGGAGGGGATTGGGGAACCACTGGGGGGTAGGGGGAGGTGTGACCCATGAGGAGTCGGGGCAAGTACGACCTGCGGGTGGGGTGGGCAGACGCAAACCATGGCAGGGGGCAGGCAAGACCCACAGGTGGGGTGGGTCCTCCCCAGTGAACCTGCCCCCCCATATCCCTCCTACCCTCCCCACACTGAGACTTACTTGCTTGGTTCTGGCAGCGGCAAATGATGATAAAAGCAGCTGCACCTGGAGTGGTTTTTGGTTAATCATGGGGTGGGTGCTGGGCTGGGGCAGCCCCCGGGTTGGGACCAGTGGCTGGGCAGGGAAAGTGTACAGAAGTTCCATGCACCAATGTGACCTAAATCAAATAAGTTTGATATTACAAAGGTCCAGGTTTATTGTAAACCAGGTTCTGCAATATTTAGACCAGTTTGTGTACATGGAACTTCTGTTCAGTTACAGGTTTAGACTGATTGCCAGCCACTGAGACTCGGTATGTATATGTATCTGTAAGGTTGGCACTGGGACATCAGGCAGCCATTTTGAACCCAATTTAACCTCCCCAAATGTCTGTACTTAGCCTATGTGCACATCTCCCACACAAGTTTCTTTTGGAACCACATTAAAAATAAGGATGGGAAAATATGCGGGAAGTAAAACTAGCCTAAGCAAGAACTGCTATCTTGTTTTATACATTTGACTATCATTATCATAGCATTATTGCACTTATCCCACAACACCCTTGTGATACGTGGAACTCTTATTCTCTCTTTTATGGATGGTATGCTGAGACAACATAAGTAGCCATGGAAAAAACTGGGGGAGAAATTAAGTTCCTACATTCTATGTTCCTTCATTCTATTTCAACTGAAACATTTAAAATGAGTACAAATTAAAAACAAAAATCTTGTTTACCAAGGGTTGCCAGCACTCAGTACAGAAAAAGTGTACTAAAGAATTGATATAATTGATAATGTGCTGCTTCTCATATTGATCAATATTGTCTTATTGTTTTCCTTATTGTTTCTCGGCCTGGTACTTTTTGAGGCTGGGATACCAATCTTGTTCCATATTTGTACAGTACTTACTGCAAAAATATTCATGACTAGGGCTCCAAGACTTATTACTATTATTGGAATATATATAAGAAAACAAGTAAATAAATAAATCAACAAACAAACAAACAGCACCCTCCTGAGTCAGAGTTTACAATCCATGTTAAAAGTTGACACTGCATTATACATGGTTTTTAGTTCAATTCAGTACATCCAATTGCCATGCTATGGATAATAAATGTTGCCAAAGTTAAAATAAAGAACAATGTTTATATTTGCCACACATTCTCTCTTTTTATTTTTTACTTCTGCACTGGTAGCAGTTATCAATTGCAAGAAGTTTTATTTCCTATTTCACCCCAGTAACAATTCATGTTGGATCCTTGATTTTAAAAGCAGTCTCTTATGTCAAATAACTAGAGGAGGTGAATGAGACTGAGGTCACTGTCCCTCTTTCCCCCCTCCACCCCAACAAAGCTTAGCGTTCTTTTTTATTAGTCCTCTGGGAAGGGATAACAACATTTATTTGTCCACCATGTACCTAACAAATCTTGGTCTGGTAATAAAATGAGGCACTTTCAAAAGTCCATTTTAGAGTGTGAGGGTAGGGGATAGACAGGAGGAAAGAAACAGGATTCTTTAATGAAACAATAAATAGAGTCCTAACTCAGACAATGAACATGAAGTGACAGACGCAAGGGACCACATGCAGAAATTGAGCTTAATGGGGAGCACTGTGACATGTCCGTTGATGTCCGTTGAATTTGATGCAGATTGGTTTGGATTTGGTAAAATCAGAGAACACTTAAAGTGAGGCTTGGGGCTTGATAGAGGCAGATCGAGGGGCAGTGCAGTGGCAGGACTGCACCCCTGTCGAGTGATTTCTCCAGGTAACATGCCGGTAGCACCTGCTCCCTGCAACCTAGGGTGCCAGGGTCCTCTATAGATTCTGGGTAGGAAATAAACTCAGACCATGGGGAGGGTGGGAGCAGTAGCAGCCTTAGGGTTGGTTGGGGCCCTGGGCAAGGTAAAGATTAACCCACCACAGTTGTATCATGAATCTTTTTAATCTTCTTTGGGGGAATTAGATAAATAGTCAAGTGTTAAAATGCCAATAGAGCCACTACCTTGCAAAAACTTCACCCCCCAAAAAATTTGGGCCCCCGGAGAGTTGCCCAGTTTGCTCTCCCCTAAGACCACTACTAGTGAGAGAGGCACAGCTGAAGCCCCTGGATTGACAGCTCCCTCTGGAGGGGGAGATTTGTGTTTGGGGTATAAGGCTTTATACACAAGGCCTGGGACCAGGCTAGGGAATATCCAGAACCATCCTAAGGTGCCTCCATGCTTTGACTCGCAGGTCTTGCATGCTTCATGCTGCTTTGAATACAAGTTTCCCTTGCTTTATGCTGTACATGTGTTCCTGGAAAACGGCGCATAACTTTAATTTGTGTAAAGGGAACCACTTTATAATGTAACAAATAGGGATACGTTCTAAGACTCTGACTGCACGGACCCCCAGACCCATTTCTACCACTTTTACAAGCCAATTTTGGTATTCACCAACAGGCAACTGTACACACAAGTAAGTACAAGTACAGGGCATTATTGTAATGGGCATGGCAACTACAGAAACGTGTTGCAGACAGTGAGCGAGGAGCACAGACCCACAAAGACTATATTTTGTTACATGTCATTCCCACAATGCACTGCACACAGCAGCTGACTGCGGGCTTCCACCACACCAATCGCATAAGATTGAATTTACCTCACATATAATGAATTTTTGGTATAAAAAGGGTCATCCCGTAAGAGCGAATTCGCATATACAGAACCTGCATAAAGCGAGGGAAAGCTGTACATAAAACACTACTAAACTGCTAGGTATTATGATCGCATCATTATTTCACTAGAGTTTTGTCTTTTCAAAGCTGAAAAGAAATAGCTCAGTAAATGCTTGGTACTCCCCACATATATTCAGTTGGAATAAACACACAGGGCGAGTCCAGACAAGTGTGTACATGCCTCTTGCAGCGTCTCAAACCCCTTTGAAAATCTGCAAGAGGCACGTGTGGGAGCAAAAAAACGTTCCCTGTGCTGCAAATTTGCAGTACTGAGGCAAAATTAGGTCAAACAATACGGGTCAGAGCATGGTCCCGGACCATGCCCTGAGGCAACCGGAGGCTCAGTCCTCCACAGAGATGCTCTGGTAGCATGCCAGAGCATCTCTGTGGTTGGCCCTTTCCCGGTGCTAAAGCACGCTGCCTGCCTGTGCAGGGCAGGCAGTGGTGCAAGCTGCAGGGGCCTGGACTGGCTTCATACCTGGTAAGTAGGGGGGTAAGGGGCTGGAGAAGCGGGGCGGGGAGCTTGAGGAAGGCCCTGCCTGGCCCCAGCCCCCATTCCTTTCCCCAAAACCCCTTTCATTCCCTCCATCCCCCATTTGCTCCCCCCATCCCGTTTGTTCCCCCAGTTCCCTGCTTGCTCTCCCTGCCCCCACACTCACCGGCAGTAGCAGAGAAGGAACAGGAGGCTGGAGAAAGCAGGGGAATGTCTCCAGCTCATTTCCAGGGGCTTGTCTTCAGCCCCCCGCTTGTCTCCAGCCCCCTGCTCATTCCCCTGCTTTAAACCCCAACTTGAACACAAAATTCCACAACAAGAAACCATCCACAGCCCGTAATGTATTAACCATGGTTTTAACAATGATTGTTAATTCTTATCCCATTGGTTGGATTACCTGTTACTCCAAGGTGCCTGTACCTGGGCGCAGAGGCTGTTCCAATGTGCTGTAATTACAGTGTTTCAGAGCAGGCTCAACTAATTGAGTTTTTTGGACTGTGGTAATTGCCATGCTCCCAGCAGCCCCCCATATCTCATGTATCTGCGTCCCCGCACTTCAAAATGGTGGCAGGGGCACTTGAACTAAAGCTCATTCAACTTTAATTACAGCACACACATCCCCTGAGCATATGTAAAAGTGACCCCAGTGTCCCTCAAGGTGTCAACTATCTTTTTAACCTTCTCAATTGATTTGATTAACCCATTTTTTACCCTTCCCCTTCTCTTTCCCTTTCCTTAAACCCTTTCTTTCTGCCACCCCATTCACAGTATCTGACAAAATTGCTGCCTACAAAAACTCCCTGAACCAGTTAGTCTCTAAGGTGTTCCCTTGCCCTACTTCCTGGTGTTTACATGTAATATATCCCAAATATTCTAGCAACTCAATATGCAAGAGTTCTTCAGCACGTCCACACATGCAAGCACATGCACTTGCAGCAGCTGTAGTAGAAGCAGTGAAAATCTGAGCTCTGGCTTTTTGCCTCAGCACACGTGCTTGGACATGCACTTTGTTGTGTAGCAAATTGTGCCATTTGGGGCAAAATAACCCTGCCTGGTTCCTCCTGGATCTGCAGTCAGGGGGAGCTAGAGCCTAGGGCCAGCACCTGTGCTGGCCCCAGCAGTATAAAAACCTGCCCTGCCCAGCAGCTCAGAGCTAATTGCCCTCAGGAGCTTCTGAGGCCCAGCCACTTGGTATCTGAGGACACTAGCAGTATACCAAATTCACTTTTTAAAATACCTCAAAATCTACATTCTTCCATAATTAGAACAAGAGAGAGAAAGACACACACACACACACACACACACACACACACACACACACAGAGAAAGGGATTAATCAGATGGGCAATGTTTTATTGATATATTTACAGTGTTAAAGAAATTTGAAGCCTACCAGTGTCTCCAGCATCACAATAAAATAAATCCTAAATAATGTTTGCTTTTGGTTTCCTTATCACATGGTGGGAGTGTGATGGGGGAATGTGGGGTTTGCAGGAGAGGGTAAGAAGGGGGGTGGGGAGATGTGGGGGGTATGAGTCAGTGTGCGGGTTGGTATGGGGGGACTGGGTGTGGGGGCTGCTTAGGAGGGGTAGGTCTCCTGTATGAACACTGTGTGCCCACGGCGGCTGTTGTCCCCACTGGCAGCGGTGGGAGCATGGTGGTAGTGGTAAGTGAGGAGCTTCTGTAGATGCCACCGGTGCCGTCAGTGGTGGGAGGAGGGAGGGGCAGGTGGTGAACGCCAACCAGGAGTCAGTGACCACCCGCAGATGCCACTGACAGCATCAGCAGCAACCAGCGACAATTGATGACTGCCCACAGATGCTGCTGCCACCAGCAGGAGGGTGTGGGGGTGGAGAGGCAAGCGGTGATTGCCTGCAGGCGCCACCAACCGTGTTAAAGTTTTGTTGTTTAAGGACAGCTACTCTGAATGTCAGTGATGAAATGTCCACGGAGGTTAAAAGCATTCACCAATTACAGGCTTTTGGATTTTTTTCTTTTTTTTCTCAATTGATCTAATCAACCCACCTTTGTTTATAAAACCTTTGTATATAAAACACTTTCTTTCTGCTTGTCCCATAGCATCTGCCATATCATTCGATAAAGCAGGCTCTTGCCTATGAAAGCTCATGCCCTACCTTCTGCTGGACTTCATACTAACATACTATTTTAAGTAGTAGTAGAAGCATATGTTATTTCTAAAGCTAATTTCTTCAAACATGTTAATATCACTGTAGACTATATCAAGGCAAGTTTGCAGTTTTACAGTTAAACATGGTATTTAAAACCACAGCACCCATGCAAAAGAGCTAAAGGTAGCAAAGGTGAAAAATAGTTCACCTAGTTCCACTTTCATAAATGGAATAAAATATCCCCTTACGCTGTATGCATCCATACCTGCAGCTACACCAAATCTATGCTAAAGTTTTCATTCAAAAGGATTTAAAGGAGGCTGTAATCATATTAGACCAGTGGTGCTCAACCTTGTGACTCCACGGGCTGGATGAGTGGCATGGGACTGGTCTGCATGCCGGATCCAGTATGGGGCTGGTATGCAAAGTCAGTCTGCAGAGTGGCCGCGTGCACCAACCAAAACCATGCACTGGATCCAACCACAGAGCAAGGCCACATCCTGGCACAATTTGACTGTGGGCTGTAGCATTTGGCTTGTAGTGTGCCTCACAAGTCCAAAGATTTGGTGGTGGCATTAACTGACATGGCAAATTTGTGATCCTGCTAGCTGAAAGACAAGGCCCAGGCAGCTGAATTCAATCTGTGGGCTAGAGGTTGAGCACCACTGTATTATACCGTATTTAAAACATTCACTGCTCTAGAAATCATCAAGTTCTGAATGTTAAGAGTATCCTGGGCTTCTTGTATCTCTCACACTGATGCTTAGCACATCAAACTCTAACCAGATGAACGGGCAGAAAAACAGGAAAACAAAATAAGCAGTACAGAGATCATTCAACAAGATGCAATTGTGTTGGAACTTCTCTTTTCTAGGTTATGGCATCTATTCATTCACCTGTGTGACAGCTACACATTTCTTTTTCACCAAAAAAGGAACAAAGATAAACTTCTGCCTTTCATCAGATAAACAGACTTTAGGCTGTATAAACAAATTTAAGTCTAACACCCAATGCTTTGAATCCGGAAGGAAGGAACACTCACTTTTGTTTTCAAGACTAAAATTTGTTTTTTCAAAATGACATCGTCTCCTAGAGTGTTTAGGAAAAAGATTATTTTTATTTTCCAAATATTCTTCAGCTAGCTAGATAGGAAAAGGTTCCAGCAACACTGAAAGTTTTTTTCAATCTACTCGCGCACACAGTCTTCTTCTGGTGAAAAATGGTGGGCAGTGTTATACAGTGCTGTATTCATGGTACTTCAAAGACAAAACAACAAGCCCCTGCACTGTGTAAACGCAATACTATAAACAATAACTGAAAGAGGAGAGGGAACAAAGCTACAAAAACTTTAATATAAACAAGTTGGTATCTAAGCGTACAATCTTTTAAATGCAGGATATTCTGCATTTGAAAGACTGTTTAAATATATCCCAACCATGAAGTTGGTTCAATAAAAAAATATCACCAATAAAAATCCTTACCACTTGCTTATTTCCTTGGACCATCACAGTTACATCACTCCAAGCAGCCTGTTAAAATTAATCCCTGTTTTACTTTTTGTGAAGTATTAGAACTTGTGATAAGTCATTTTACCCCTTGTTTTAATTTTCTATATTATATTGTTGTACATATTCCCAATAAGTGAAGACACCAAGATTCATGTAGAGCTAGCTACCATAGGTATCGTCTACATTTATGCAATTTACTTTTACATGTTGAAGGAGAAATTCTGAACTTTTCCAGCATGACAGATATTAATAAGAAAGTTCGTCTCAGACTCCTAAACCCTTGCTTGCAATTGGATAACTCCCTTTAGCAACTTCAGCAGCTGCTTACATGGAAAAATTACTTTTGCTGTCTCCTAATGCAATTTAGCAGCTGGAAACAAGGACCAGAGCCAGCACCATGTGACCATCCAGCTAACCATGCACTGCCACCACCAACTGCTCAGCTGAATGTCAACAGACCGCCAGCAGCCTGACAGTCTACAGCTAAAAAAAAAATCTGCATTATGAAAAAGAATCATCTAAGGTACTAAAAGAATTTTGTACCACTTTTAACAGACGGAAAAAATAAGGAGGGAAAATATTAATATATTTGTATATTTCCTACCCCCACCTTCTCAGAACTAAAATAGAAAAGAAAAACACCTCCATATCCCTCTAAAACACCCACCTGAAAGTGACACTGGGTTTTTTTGACTTAGATCTGGGAATGCTCAGTGAGACTTCTGCAACCTCAACTGTTGTTCACTCCATGGTGTACCTTTTATGGCCTGAGAACACCATGCTGAGACTGGTATGTTACTTTTATGAACCCTTACAGATTTCAAATTAAAGGAAGAAGACAGTTGTTTTTTGCCTCTGAAAAATGTTCACTTCCTAGCATGAGAAAGCTAAACATTTTTCTGCCACTTGTTATATTAGCAATTTCTATGAATCGGAGAATCTTGACATTTGATACTGCTAGTCCCTCAGTTATCCCCTCTGTTAATGAGCTAAAAATCTTTCCACTCTAGAGGTTTTATTGGGATTACACTGCATCTAAGTGACAAAGGGAACTCAACAGTTTAAGTTAAGTAGATACGCTGCTGAAACAAATGGAGCAAGACATATCAGGTTCACTGATGAGTAAAAATGCTTAGGAAATGAAATAAAAAGAGCGAATGAGAAATTAAATCCATGCACTCTGGTCCTAGCTGCCTCATCTCAACACAGCAAAAATACACACAATTAAACGAGGTGCATAAAGACTGTAGCTTTCTGTCAAGCTAGAGAGTCACAACAGAGGTACGGTTTCTGAAAAGGACATCTTTATTCAATTTTCTATTTTTTTGCTTCTCTGGCTTGTGCAAATGAAGACTCCCAGCAGGAACTTTAATCTGAAATTTTAACATCTGAAGGCTCAAATACAGAATCAGCTCGCTCTCCATCAGGAAGGATCCTACTTAATGTCTGAAATCTTTCAACACAAATCTAGACTGCTGTCATCCACAATCAAGTTCTAGACTGTAACAGTCAGCACAGAAACTGCTTTTACAAAACCTAACCTTTAGTAGGAATCAGCAATCCCTATGGTTGTCACTGGGATTTTACCGCCCCCCACCCCTTTACATTAAACAGTTCAGAGTCCTTACTCACTTTTCCCTTCCAGTATTAATAGTACATGTACTAGAGAATAACAGGGATGCTGCTGTTTCTTTTTGTACTAACAAAAATATTTTAGTTGATAGAAGAATAATTTTGAAGATTTATACTTTACATGCACAAGAATTCTTACACAACCCAAACCATTCTCTTTTTATACTGTATTTTTCATACATGACATTTCATAAAGCTGTTTCTTCTGCTTCTACCCTGAGATCCATGAGTTTTTCATTAGCATCAAGATGCATGTTTATGTGTTTTTAGTACAATCACTGTTCTTCCCACTTGCCCTCCAGGAGCAAGATAATACATTCTCTCTCAATAATACGACATATCCACCAACAATAACAGTGCTATTCTAACACCCCAGTCACCGGCCAGGACTTCTCTGTTCTAGGTACTATCTATAAAACAAAAAGACACTGTCCCAAAGATCTTATAGTCAGAGTAATTATGGCCCTCTTCACTATAGTATCTGAGTTATTTAAGAAAGTTCTATTTCTTCTTTAACTTCCTAGCCATTAGAGCACCGAGACTCTAAAACAGCCTCTTACTCGGCAGTGGTGGCGGCAAATCCTTCCATCTCCTTTTAAGATGGAGGTCTGTAAGTTTATGAAAGAGGTTACAGTACCATGGAGATCACCAACATTTGGGTGAGTTACAAACAATTCACAGCAGGTTGCCCAACTTAGCCGTTTGCTGCAGCTGCTACTTCAAAAGACACTGCCTCTCTGAGCAGCTGGGGCACCTCGGTAGTCTTGCACAGTTGTTTGCTACAGCTATGTAAACACGCAGAAAGTTGACAAACCCCCATCTTTATAGGGGGTAAGGAATCCAAGCCTGCAAAGAATGCGGGTCCTAACATATATAATGCATGGGCATAAATTCAACAAATCAGGTACTTAAACTCAGTAGTTTAACTCAATACATATATGGATCCATGTAAGTGGCACGAACTTACACCAAGTTCACATAGATCATATGCAACCCCATAAGAAATAGTTGTTATGCACATATACCTGCCTGACTAACCTTGTTTCTTTTTATGACCAGGTGACAAAATGCTTAGACACAAGAGTCGAGGTAGATGTCATCTACCTAGACTTTAAGAAGATGTTTGATACCATATCTCATTCTAGTCTTGTAAATAAACTGACAGACTGTGATGTAGATGATTACACGGTCAGGTGGGTGGCAAATTGGCTTAGAGGTTGCACCCAGAGAGTGGTGGTGGACTGGTCGATATTGACCTGGAAAGATGTGAGCAAGAGAGACCCGCAAGGCTCAGTCCTTGGACTGGTGCTATTCAATGTCTTCGTCAGTGACTTGCAGATGATAGCACATTATGGGACAAAGTTAACACACCAGAGAGTAGGGAACGGATCTAGGAGAATCTGGACAGATTGGAAAGATGGGCAGAACGAAATAGGATGCAGTTCAACAAAGACAAGTGCAAAGTGCTGCACCTAGGCAAAAAGAACCACCAACATACTTACAGGCTGGGGGATGACTGTCTTAGCAGCTGAAAGGGATCATGGAGTCATAGCTGACTCCAAGATGAACACGAGTCGTCAATGTGACAAAGCAATCAACAAGGCTAACTGCACTTTATCATGCATTAGCAAATGCATGACGAACAGGTCCAGGGAGGCGATGCTTCCCTTCTATGTGGCACTGGTCAGGCCATAGTTGGAGTACTACGTCCAGTTTTGGATGTTATTCTTCACGAGGGATGCGGAGAATCTTGAGAGGGTTCAGAGCAGGGCCACTCGTATGGTTAGAGGCCTGCAGCTAAGGCCCTACAAGGAGAGACTGAGGGACCTAGATCTCTTCAGCCCTCGCAGCAGAAGGCTGAGAGGTGATCTTGTGGCTGCGTATAAATTCATCAGGGGAGGGCAGCAGGAAATAGGAGATGCTCTAGGCACCCCCTGGAATAACTAGGAACAATGGCCACAAATTGACAAAGAGCAGATTTTGGTTGGATATTAGAAACAACTTCTTCACAGTAAGGGTTTCCAGAATCTGGAATGGGCTTCCAAGGGAGGTGGTGCTCTCCCCTACCTTGGGGGTCTTCAAGAGGAGACTGGACAACTACCTAGCTGAGGTTGTCTGACCCCAGCACTTTTTCTTGCCTAGGGCAGGGGGTCAGACTCGATGGCCTACTGAGGTCCTTTCCAACCCCAACACCTGTGAATCTACATGCAGCTCATGCATGTGATTTCATACAGGTATCAAATAGTTCCTTCATCACATGTTCCAAAAACGGTGGAGAAAGGCTGCCACAGAGGAAAAAATAAGAGTACTAGCATGCATAATAACTGCATCTATTTCAAATTATACTGATATACGGCATCACTTGTATCTGTATGCTTTTGTAGCAGTACAAGGATACGAAAACTGTTGCTTCTTTAAACCTCTTTAATTCAAGGTTAAAGGTATCGCCATTTTGCTAATCTGCTTCACTGCAGAAGGATAAAACAGTTATAGTGTTACAGGTGATGTGTGCTGAACAAGAGATCCCCCTTCACTTCTAAAGCAGCTAAACTCTGTTTTGCTCACAGCCTAAGCTTCTTCAGGATTCCTTGCAGCACAATAAAAACAGCATTATCTTGCATTTCTGTACCATCTGTCACAAAGATGGCAATAGTTTCATTAAAAAAAAAAGCAGCGATTATCCTCACAATCCCAATACCATAGGTAAATAGTACAAACATCCCATTATATAGACGCAGGAGGCAAGACATGGGAAGTACTTTTCTAAACTTGCACAGCCATTCAAGGCAGAAACAGAAATAAAATCCCAGTTTACCAATTCCCAGCTCTATCGTCTGGTAGCAAACTAGATAACAATACCTCTTGCAGTCTTCCAGTACATTTGTCTCTGTTTTTATCACGTTCCTCCTTTTTTCTATGCTTATGTCATGTTACAACAGAAGACAAAACAAAGACAGAAACATGACAGACCTTCCTTGTTCACAGTAATGCCAGTGCTAATACTTAAGTCCTTCTGTAGGTAAAATTAAAATGCCAGCACCGATACAAAGCAATTCAATATAATCCTCAAAAGTTAACTAATTAAAAGAAGTCTATACTGCCATCCTAGCAGACAGTGCCTACTTCAGTAATGATGCACACTGTTGCTTGAGATTCAGAAACAAACATCTCCGCCATCCGCCTAAGGGAGGATCAATGGATGATAGTACATGTCCTTCAGTTATTAAAAATAGTCCTTCACCTATCATACTCCCTTCACATCCCACCCCCCAACCCAAGAAGCAGCTCAAATGCAATATTCAAGAGCATTTCAACTGTTCTCAAAACAAGACAATCAATGGAACTTCTCCGCCATCTGGTTTTTTTTCTTCTTCCTTTGTGTGACCTTTCCTTTTCTTTATTAGTCTATCGTTTTCCCCCACACTTTTTTATCATTTTGACATTCTGTGCAACTTGTCCACATTGCCTAATTTTATGGCTTGTTTTTGCATTTATTTTTAAAAAGACGACTATGTGGAGCAACTTACACAGATTACATGCTGAAGAACCACAGAGGAAAATTAATCACTATCCTTACCCATTTCCTACACACCAATATAAACTATTTTGAGTGCTCCATGAAATAGGAAACTGGAACTTATCAGTTTCCCTCTGAAGACAGCTCTCTAATGTGGTATAGAAATGGAAAATGACTAGGAATATGTGACTTGAGTTTTCCCTTCCCCAGCAAGTACTTTAGACACAGAGGCTTCTCTAAAGGAAACAGTCTGCTCTGTGTATGAAGCTCTGCTGCTGTCAGTTTGGGTGGCCAGAGTGTGGCAAGCATCCCAGCATCCAGAGCACACCAGGCAGCCGTCTGTATTTGGCTACAAGTCACCATTTGAGAAGGACTGGCTCTAAGGGCTTCTGCAGGCCAGAAGCATTCAGTCCCATAGGACCCTCCCCTGCCTCAATCATTTTTATTGGAAGATTTTTATGTCATGCTGGTCAAGATAACTCTCATAATGTAAGCTTTGTAATGAAAAAAAAAAACAGTTTTTATTCATAAAGATAATATTCTGGATACATGTCTATCAGCAGCAAACAGTTAAAAAGATTCTTTGTAAAATCTGGCTAGACATTTCATCCCGAACACTGACAGGCTATTCTATGGTGCTGTTCCATTTCCCTGACACCCTCCTGCCCCTCTTTTTTTTTTAAAGAGAGGAAAAGGAAAGACACATGGCACATTGTAAGCCTAAAAATCTATTCAAAGAACTCTGTAGCGTCATTTCAGTGCTTGGGACAGAACTCTCTGATTTCTGATTTTAAATGCACAAGTTTAGAGATTTATACCTACCAACATACAAACCAAAAACTATTGGTAAATAATCAAACAATTTATTTGGCGTGTCCCTTCAACACGCTATATAATTTCATAACACACAGCAGCAACGGGCACAAATTCTGTTTGCTATCACTTAAAATGAAGGAATGATTGCCATCTAGATTTCACTACCTTCATGAAAAAAGATCTAATATCTATAAAACCATCAATCTCAGTTTCTCTGAACCCACTTGGCAAACTCCAGCCATCACCTCACACAGAAGAGGAAACACTTTCCCTGACAACGAAGAACTTCAGCTTTAAATCGTTATTCTTGAAAAAACAAATTAGATTTTTAATTACTAAGGAAAAGCTAGATTTCGTTTCCTTTAAAAAATGTCCTAGGGAGATGGTGCAACAGTTGTGGCTTATGTGAACTGTGAAGTTACATCATTCTTTACAGTAAAAGAATTAAAAGCAAGTAGTATAGATATCAAAAACATCTGTTTAAGTTTTATTTCCAAACTGACCAAAAAGAAAAAGCAAGCTAAACAGTTCCAGGACAGAATGTTTCTTAACAAAGTAATCCTTTAATTTAATATATTCCTCCATAAAAGGAGGATTTCTCTTCTGTCCAGGATCATAATGGGGAAAACAACCCTCCCAGTTTTACATTTACAATTTCTATCCATTGGTTAGAAGAATTAGAGTCCTGCTATCAGATATCCATGCTCTAAAGTATATTAGTTACAAGACAGTTTGAGATGGTAAAAGAAAAGCAATTTATTTAAAAGAAATACCTCTTCTCCCATTGTGAAGTAAAGCTGTCTTTCTACAAGTAAGTGTCTAAGAGTACTGCAGTCCTCCCACTTCCTTGTAATAGCTGAACTCATTAACTCTGCAAGACCAAGCCTAAACTGAGTCACACTTCTTCAGGCCCTCTGAGGAAAACAAAGCTTGCATTTGTTTATTACACAGGAAGCTGGGAACTTTTTGTAGCTTTGCTTACTTTAGGGTAGAAGTTTCCTCTTCCAGATCAAAAACTAGACTCTACTGGCTTCATGCACATGACAGCTAGAAAAGGCAACATAAGCAGGGATGTGCAAAAATTTTGTAAGCAGCCCAGACACAAAACCTTCTAAAAAATATTATAAGGAATTTGGAAAATTAATCTTTTTAATGTCAAATTCCAAATCCATTGTTTTCATCAACTCAAATGCAAAGAATTAAAACTTCACCCGATATAGCTTTAAAAACTTAAGGAAGAGTAAAGATGAATCACTCCCAGCAATTCCCTCATCCACAAAAAACCCAAACAACGTAACATTTCATCTACCCAATATATACATTTATGCAAATTAAAGAATGACTGAAAACAGGATAAGACTGTATAAGCTTATTTGAATAAATAAGAAAACAATAATCATATTGGCTATAAATTATACTTAGGAGATTCCAAAATGCTATAAACACTTCCCAGTTTAATTTGATCTCTACAGCAGGTTTAGCAAGCTTTGTAATATGTTGCAGAATTTCAAGACACACGCACGCAAACATGCACGCAATGGGTATAACACACACACGCCAACTATTAAAATGCAGCCCTCTCTGAATAGGAAAATGCACCAAGTAATGTCAGCACAATGCAACACAATTTAGAGACAAAAAAGATGCAGAAAACTTTACCAGTGAAAAACCTGGTTGAAGGAACTGGGTGCATTTAGTGTAGAAAAGAGAAAACCCAAGAGAAATCCCGTAGTCTTTCAATATCTAAAGAGGAAATTTCAATATTTTAAAGAGGAAAACAGTCAAGCGTTCCCTTAGCCACTGAAGAAGGACCAAAAAAAAAACCAAACCCAAAAAATAACAAAAAAAAATCAGCATAAAAATCAGCATCATTTGAATTTGCATCAAAGAAGACTCGATTTGAATATGAGAGAAAATGTTCTGCTTATCAGAAAGTGATGAAATGCTACGATAGAGGTGCTTCTACATGACGTTTGCTACTATAGAGATGCTTGTACCCATGGTGGGTTTTTTACTGTGACAATTAAAAACCCACCTTTTCAATTTAGGGGCTTCCATCACTGTTACAGTGAGAAGCCTGATCCTTTTTTCCCGCCCCCTCAAAGCCTGCCCACCTCTTCAGCAGCCAGGGTCAAGCTGTTTTTAATTCATGGAGATTTTGAAGGCCCGGCTAGACAAAGTCTCAGCTGGGATCATCTTGTTGGGCACGGTCCTGCTTTGAGGCGAAGAAGAAGCCCCTGAGCTGTGGGGGCCCCAGTCCTTTTCCTCGTAGGGGTAGCATCCCCAGGCCTGTCCAGGTGAGCTGCTAGCGGGTCAGATAGTACCTCCACTCAGAGGCAGCAACCACCAGATCCAATTCTTCTCTGAGTCTGCCCAGGGAGCAGCACCCTGTGTGCTGTTCCTGCCACCAGGGACCACCCAGGAATGGGTTGCCTTGCGTCTGGGACAGCACGGGAAGACAGAAGGAGGGCAGCTGGATGTGCTGCCAGCCAGGGAAGGAGGAGGGGATGGTGCATGGTGTGCTGGAAGCCCAGGCGGCCTCAGGGGAGCGTTGGATTGTGCACCTCCAAGCTGGAGCAGCCCACCCAGGCAGTCCCAGAGAATGCTGTCACCGAAGACAGAAGGACCCAGGCCGCCCGCAGCTCATGGGCTGCTTGGCCTGCTGGCAGCTCACCCCCCAGCCACGGGAAAGGCAGGCAGTCTCGGCAGGGAGGGGTGGAGGGGGGAAGGATCAGGCCCCTCAACATTTCTATCATTTCTGCCTTCAGTCCGCCTCTCCTGCGGTGGGGGGCGGGGAGGGGGGGGTCTGTCAAATTAAAGGCTGCAATGTTACAAGTAGCTATGTTGCAAACTAAACTGCGGATGTGGTTTAGTTTGCAACAAACTCATTTAAAATTGCAAAAAAACCCATACATGTAAGGCGCCACACAATTAAACTGCAAAAACAGGCAATTTTCTTCATGTGTACAAGCACCTTAGACTTCTAAAAGAGATCTGAGGGATTGGAAGCTTAAGACTACAGGAGGCAAACTTCCATAAGGGATGGTCCAGGTGCACTGAATCCCATCTCAGAGCAAAGGCAGGGGAGGATGACCTTTTTAAAAGGTCCTTCCAGCCCTATAGTCCTAAAATTTGTGAATTATGAAATCAGATAAACAGATCAGGACAACCTCACAAATGTATTTAACTGCTGGGAAAAAGACATATGGAAATTTAATAACCAAAAATTATCAAGACATTGCTTTCACATCTCATACAAAAGGATAGCACATCTATGAACCCAGTACTGCTTCAATACCACTCTACAGAACAGGTTTAGTAATGATTTACAGGGAAGATCACCACATCCTGATTCAATACACCACTTCCTGGATGTTTTAGTTGCAAATTTCCACTAAAATTATTTTGAGGTCATAATGCAATATATTTGCTTCGGTTTCACTTTTAGAGAAAATAGATTTTAGGGTGGGGAAAACCCACACCACATTATAATGATAAGTGATTCAATCAGCTATATTTTTTATTATCTTCTGTTAAAGAAATTTCAAGAAAACTAAAATTACCAATTAATGGAAAATTTCCAAATGGATAAGAAGAGATGACTATATAAACTTTTACTCTAGTTGTATAATAAGATTTTTTTACGCAGCCCTGTTTGAATTATGTACCACAGGTCACTTGAACAGTCAGAAATCTCCTTAATGCCTCAATGAATACAAAGATTATACATGCAATTTCAAAGTTCAATTAGCTAGGTTGTTTTCTTCTTTGTGCTAGTCAGCTATCCATGCTTTTATTTTTCAGGTTCACATGTACAAAGAAGAAAATATCTGCTCATTAAGACATTCTTCAGTTTTGAAAAGGTTGCAAAAGTAACAGTACAGACATATAATTAAAAAATAATTAGCATTATCACCTTCCTCGTAAGTTAAAATACTCAAAGAAAAAACAAATATCAACAAGGAATGAGCATTCATTTCAAGCTAAGACATATCATAAAAATATTAGGACATTATACTACTGCTGCACTGTATTTCAGCCATCTGGTTCCTTAAGTCATAATGTAGTTCATTCCTGTCTATACTGGCCAGTAAAATCATCCTAGCACTTCTTTAGGGGAAAAAAAAAAAGACATTTAAATAAGTTGCTTCAGGAGTAAACTTTATGATCAATGTATTGCTTGCTAGATTTTATTTAAATAAAGTCACATTGCAATTATTGTAAGAGTTATACAGTCAGCCAATTAACTGGAAGCTTACCAAATAGTAAATACAAAAAATGGATTCACTGTATTGGGGTTGGAACCCGAAATAAATAGAGACGACTCCATAAATCTAGCTTACTCCCCAACAGAAGTTCTCTGAAACTCAGCAGTATGAAAATTAGTGTACTTTTGCCCAAACAAAGCCTGGGAGCTTCCTGGCTGATTCATTCTGACATACTTCTCTGATTTATTTTCCAAAAGAATAAAAAAGAATCATAGGCCCCTGGCAGATATAACAAATAAAATGAGATTAATCTGTTAATCATGCCATAAATAGTAATCCCTGCCACACATATAAGGAATTAACAGCATGACAAAACTGAGAACTAGCCACAAAAATATTCCACAGAAGATGTGTAACATTTTAGTGGCTAGTTTCCTTTGTGCCTAAAACTGAAAGTGTGGCAGGATAAGCAGAGCTGGCTTAAGACTCCAGTGAGGTCCTGGGGCTGAGATGGACAGTCAACAGATTGCCAGTTCCACTTCACCAGGGTCTAGATCCAGCTCCAATGCAGTCTCAGAGCTGGGACCAACATTTGTTGATTCCACCCTGGGACTGGGATTGACATTAAGCCAATTATCAGTCCCTACCCAGGATTGCTCAGGTTCAGCCAGGCTGCAGGCACCCAGCTGTCAACTTGCTGGTGCAGGGGGAGCCTGGGACCCTGGACTCCCTCTGCACTGGCAAGTAGTCATGACATCATTGATATCTGATCCCAAGATCACGTGTCCTTGCCATGCACCTGTGGCACAACAAAAGGCACGACGGGATTGGGGATCAGTTCCCATCATGCCATTAAATGAATGTATGTCAGGAGCCATAAAAATGGGGATAGAAGAAATCTTGAAACCATGTCCCCATACTGAGGCAGCATCAGCTATATTATACTTAGAACCATGCCATGCACATATTTGTCTAACTGCTCTTAAAAACCTCCAAAACCAAAGTCCCACAAGCTCCTTCATTAATCTTAATTATCCATACAGGTACTTAAAGTCAGAATGTTTTGTTTTACGTATAAAATTTTCCCTTTGCAATTTAATTCGTTACACATTGTCCAGTGGATATGAAGAATAAGTCTTCCTCTTTGAGGACTTGTGTCTCCTCCTCTTATCTAGACTAACCAAATTCAGTTCGTTTTATTTTTCCTCAGAGAACATATTTTCTAAGCCTTTGATCATTCTTGTTGCTCCCCCTGAATTCTTTCCAATTAGTCTGTCCCTTCCTTTAACTGTAGTGCTTATTTTCCTTCTGTGCACAACTTTCAAATTGTGCACAGAAAGAACGCTCTTGTCAAGAATTAGCCCTATTCTGGGGCCCAGGATTTCTGCAAACCAGGCAGCCTTTAGACTGCGGAGGAGCTGTTGTGATCAAGTTCTCACTCTCACCTCCTTTACTGAAATGGGATTCAAAAGAAACAGAAGACAAGAGCAACTTTTACTGATCTCACTTCGGCTTATGACGTAGTATGGGTAAGGGGTCTTATTGTTAAATTGATAACGACTAATACGTGCAAAAAATTATTACAATGCTATTTAATATCTTGCCTAACCACAAACTCAAGATATTGCCTTGGTGGGAAAATAAGCAAACTCAAAATTGTTAACAGCGGTTTACCATAGGGCTCTGTTCTGGCATCCAGCCTCTTCAACTGGTACACACATGATATTCCCCAAACAAAATCAAGAAAAATGTATTTATGTGACAATATCACCATCCTAGCACAAGACTCTGATTCTAGTATTGTTCAAACTACACTCAGTAATGATTTGGCAAAATTAGAAGACTATTTTAATGAACAGTATTTGAAGCCCAACCTTGACAAAACAGTTTATTCCTTTTTTCATCCCACTAACAGCCTGGTGAACGCACAACTAAGAATCAGCTTTTGTGGAAAACCAGTAAACTATGAAACTACCCGATACATTTAGGAGTCCACCTCGATCATAGTCTCACCTATAGGCATCATCTACAAATAATTAAGAACAAACTTGCTACACATAACAACATTGTTTCAAAACTGGCTGGTACGAGTTGTGGAAGTGATGCTGTTCTCAGAACATCGGCACTGGCTCCCATTTACTCAGTGGCTGAGTATTATGTCCCAGTTTGGGGCAGAAGCACCCATAATAGCTTGACTCTCGACTGAATGAAACAATGGGACTCATAACAGGTACTTGAGTAGTCACTCTTGCTCTTGAGCTGTCTGTTCTCTCATATCTCTCCTCCTGATCTTCAGTGTAAACAGGCTACTTTAAAAGTTTACAAAAACCTGCTTACATTCAATTCACTATGAATTTTTGAAGAACTTAGTGATCCCCCTATGCTAAGGCTCAAGTCAAGAAGGCTATTTTGGAGTGCGGGAAAAGAACTGAATGACAAAACCTTTGACATCAAGAAAAAATGGATCCAGCAATGGAACACAATTGACATAATTAATACATTTCTTATCACAGACCCCACATCTAAGCCCTCAGCCTTTGCTTTATGAAGATGGAGCTGGACAACATTGAACAGGGCTTATACTGGATAAGATAGACATAACTACCTACTACATAAATGGAATTTTATTAAAAACCCCAAGCATGAATGTGGCAAAATCCAAACTATACCACACATCACAGAGAAATCTCCTGTTTCTCATTTTAATGGTTACATTGAAGACCTAAACCAGGCTATTGACAATGGCTTGCAATGGATATCAAATCTAAAACTGTCACTCTAGCCTTATCTCTCAGTGCCATTATTTATAGGTTGTTCTGTTGTTCAGTTGCTGTATTCCATATGAATAAATAAATACAACCCTGGTGCCCAAAACCGAACACGATATTCATGCGAGGCCTTAAAAACAGTCAGTGTCATACATTCCAATATGGTGTTGCTTTTTTCACAAAAGCATGACATTGGCAACTCACGTTCAATGTGTGAACTTCCATACTCCCTAATCTTTTTCTGTAGAACTGCTAACTAGTTGTTCCTCATTTTGTATTTGTGCAGTTGGTTACTCCAAGGTAAGTGCAGTACATTGCACTACTTATTGAATTGCATCATATTTATTGCAGATCATTTCTTCAATCTGTCAAGATCATTTTGAATTCTAATGCTATTCTCTCTGCTTCTGTAACATCTCTCATTTTGGTGCCACCTGCAAATTTAATGTGCATGTCATCCAAGTGATTAATAAAAATATTAAATAGTACTGGATGTAGGCAAACCCTCACTTAACACAGCCTTCCAGTTGAGTGAGTCACTGACAACTACTCTTTGTGTAAATCTCTCCACCAGTGGAGGGTCCACCTTAGAATAGTTTCTACTAGCCCATGTTCCCCTAGTTTGCTTAACAGGATGTCATGTGAAACAGTGCCAAAAGCCTTCCTAAAGTCTACCACCTCTATTGTTTCTCTCTGATTTTCAAACCGTAATTACCCTTATAGAAGCAAATTTCACTGGTTCAGCATATACTTATTTGGCTGTTACTTATCACAGTGTACATAATTAGGGCCTGCCTGATTTAAACCACAATTTCTCATTTTTTGTGAAAATCATGAAATTAAGTGATTTTTACGAAAAATACAACTTGCAATGAAAATCCATGATATGGCCATTTGCTGGGGAACTCCTGACCAAGCAGCCATATTGTGGTATTTCATTGCAGCAAGTTGGAGCTGTGGTGGCACCTGCACCACTGTGCAGCACCCAGTCTCCACCACCCCACTAACCCTCCTGCCAGCAGCAGTACATTGTTGGGAGGGGCCAGGTGAGCAGGGGAAGGAAAACGCTCAGTGCTGCCCCAGTGGGGCTCCTGCATATGGTGCAGAGCCAGAGGCACAGGCAGGGGCAGTGGCAGGCAAGGCTGAGTGGCAGCAACCCCTCATGTGTGAACAATGCTGCCCATGCTCCAGCCCCATCCCACCTGCCCACCTGTGAGTGCCACTGAGCCTCTGCTGCCGCAATGCCAGGCAAGTTTGGCCAGCTGAGACCCGAGGTGCTGGGCATACTGACAAGTGAGTCTGTTCCTCCCTCTCCCCAGCAACCATGTGGGTTCCCCCTTCCAGTGGGGGTGCCCCATGCCCCAGGGGGAGATTTGCAGCATTCTGCTCAGAGGCTTTATCTCTCCCCCCACACTGGACAATCCTGATCCCTGCCCCCAGCTCAGCCAGCCAGGTGGCTCTAAACGTGCCCCCTCAGCCAAACAAGGGGCATGGGGGGGGGTGACGCCACAATCTGGGTGCAATAATGGTGGGCCCCACCATGATCAGGCCACAATAATAGTGAGCTGGGCCTGCAATTTAAACCAGGCCCTAGTTATAAACTAGGGGTTTACATTTGGATTGATTGGTTGTTCTAGACTGAGTAGTCTATAGCTCCTTGGGCCCTATTTTTCCCCCTTTTTGAACACAGAAAGAGTTTGCCTCTTTCAGGTCTACAGAGTAAAAAAATAAAACAAAATCAACCTTCTTATGTGACACAGGGAACTGTTAAGTGGTAGCCTTGTTTTTTTTTTCAAATGCCATTACAAACTGCTCCATACCCATTTAAAAACATGGGCAAAGCTGTATGATCAATACCTTTATTATTCCTTTTTTCCAAAGAGCATCTTAAACACTTTACAGTTCAAAGACAGCAAATGTGAGAACACGGATATCTAAGGTATGGGAAAGGGTACTGGTATATGGAGAATAAGATACACTATTCACTGATGAATCACTATTCAGTGGTGATTTAGCAGAGACTCACTGACAGTCTGGGTTATCAAATTTGTTCCTGTCTATTAAACTCAATTTTCCATTTCCTGCTCCATTTGTTTTGTACTGGTGTTTTGTTAGGATTAGGGTTTCAGTCTTCCAGTTAGGCAGCAGGCATTTCAGCCATCCTTCACTCTGAGAACTGACCAACTATTTTACAAAGACCTGGTGTAACATTACCTTTTATTGTTGTAAATTATTTACTCCAAAAGGGATAAATAGTATTTCTGAGACTTTATTACAAAGAGCTCTATAAACAGCAATCATAACCACAAAATTACAGACAGGAGAGAAGGTTTGCAGAGGAAATTAATCCAACAGTTTAACACGTTATACCAAAACAGATTATTGTTTAAAATGACTGGGGTTTTTTTGTATGAGGATGATTATCTTTATGTAGATGAGTCAGGGGAGAGAAAAGAGAAATGGAACAGGATGAGTGGTTTGGTGTCAGGAGAGCCATATAACTATGAAAGCAAGGGGCCTGCTGTGTGGGAGTGCTATGCATGAAGTGGCTATAGACTCAGATCTCTCAGAAACAAAGAGCTTTATGCTCCATCACTGTTTGGAAGTCTCTCCCTCAAGCCTTCATTATAAATATTTTGGCTTTCTTCTCTAGGACTGCTTTTAAAGTATAATGCTATATCTAGGTGTGTAGCAGAGAAGAAGGGTGGTCAAGACATGCGTAGAGGGAATATCTAGGCAAGATGGAAAAGAAATATGGAAGAAAAAAGTTAGGAAAACTGTGTAAAAAGAAAGGGTCTCCTGGATGTCACCAACAGTAAGTACCATCTCCAGAAAACCCAATTCATGAATCTGAAAAAGTCAAGAACAAAGGGATCACAACCTAGACTAGAGATTTTCTTTTAAAGATTCAGGATCCATTTTTTCATTAATGGAATGCATTTCCGAAATGTACTCTTACTGTTCAGCATACGAGACTGAGTTTCCTCACTGTACACTCAACCAAGAGCGTCTCCCTAGGACTCACTATATGGGGAAAAAGCCTGGAATAGCTATGGCTAAATAGCTATTCTGCCCCAGTTCTTAGTCTGGGGATATTCTGGAATTGGATTAACCAAAATTGCAAAAAAACAAAACAAAACAAAAAAACCACTCCGTGCAGATAAAAGCAACCACATGGGAAGTTAGTGCGGGGTAGCTACTGTGTACTGAATTCACACCTCACCTATTTTGCAATAACCACCCTGTGACTTCCTGTGTATGCTACCTTTGACAGGCGACATGTAGATTATCCCTTACATCACATGAACAGTTTTTATAAAAAGCCCCAGTGCTCAGCATATATGAGATTCCTAAGTAAATTAGTAATATTTCTAGGGCCCCTGGTAGACATTCAGTTAAATATGTGATGGGATCTGATCCGCTATCCCAGTAATTGCACTTCCTGCTATACCACATGTGACTGGTAGGAAGTGCAGTTGTGGGACTGGGAATCAGATGCCAATTGCATCCAACTGCTGATGAAGGGAAAGCCGGTGGACTCCTGTGGCTGAGAGCACCAGTGCACTGATTGAGTCTCGTAGCCACAAGAGAACACTGAGCGCTTCTGAGGCTGGGAGCAGCTACACATTCATTTTAAGGTGTGATGGGAATTGGCTACAAAATTATTACCCATATTTTGTGCAATACCTTTGTGACTTACTCCCTGCTTTATTGCACCATTAATTGCTTCAATGCATAGCTGGGTTACTACTTAAGACATGATTTACTGGTTTGTCACATTTTGAGAATAACATTTGCCAGGGGCCTAGTAGTTCCCATGAGCCTTTTTTGTTTGAACACTTTTTCCTCCAGACTGTCTTTGGGAGGTAAATCTGCACTTGTTCTTTCCTTGCTTGCCCTGCAACTTTGCAATGCCCATTTTACTCTCCCAACAAGCAAGAGACTCTAGAAATGCTACCAGAATCATCTGTCTAATACTAGAACTTATTTTTAAAAATACCTGCTGAACGAGAAAGAGCAAGTGTGAACAAATGAGCAGAGGCACATTGACATATGCATGCACAACAGCGCCAAAACAGAATAAATAAGTATAACTACAGGAAGTCCCTGCACTCTGAGAACAACTTCACATAGATGCATGCAGCAAGTTTACCTATCTCTACCCATGCATTTTAAATGAGCATGCATTTGCTGCTAATAGTGCTCAGTTATACCTGCGAGAGCCAGTTTATACCTATAGCCACAGCTTCCACTTTTCCCAACTCTCCCCTCTATATTTTTAAATATATCTCAGGGTGAATTTAGTAACCATGATAATGAAGTATGTATAAATATCAGGTGCAGACACTTGGCACATTTCTAGGCCTGGAATTCCTGGTGACCTCGCCATATTAAAAGATCAGAGCAGTTGCAATCTTCTCCATTTTTGACAGATTAATGCAGCCATCAAACTCTTAGGAAATTGCTTATGTGGCTCCTACATTTTTTGCCCTATTCTACCTCTACCTGCATAGTAAAGCAATGATAGTTTAAGAAACATTCTTCAAAAAGCTCTTACCTGCAGGCTAGATAAATGGATAATAGCTCCAAGAGAAAGCACAAAGCCTAGTTTCACCTGCAGCAAGAACTGTTTTCAAAAGGAAATGAGGAAAAATTTTGTACTTTATATTAATTTAGTGCTGCTTCGGCAGCACATATACTAAAATGGGATTCAGCACTCTCCAGTGTTAAATCTGCCAACACAACAAATATAGTTAAAATGGACCAATTGATTTATTGGATTAAGTAATTATCCTGATTTCCATTTCATAGAAGAGGTAAAGAAGAGGGAAGCCAGAAGCAGTCCCACCTCACTGGGACAGTACAAATATGCATATATAATACTGGAAAAAAGTCAGTCTGGAGACCAAAAGCCATTTTAAGCAAGCTCCTGCAAAACGAAAGAAGAAAGCAAATCTATCACATACACTGATTCATGTAATTTTAAGCTACACAATCAAGGAAAAGAAATCTAAATTGGGCACTTCTGGGCCAAACTTGGGCTACTTTGATTACAAGCATTCCATTAATTTTTCTAATGAACCAGTAACTGGTGTACCTACAAACAAACATGTACATTTGGCACACCAGGAATGGGCACATCCATCATGGCCTTTTCCAAAAACCTTCTTACAGCATGCTGCTAACCTCAATGACACACAGTTTAGGCTATTACCTCTCTTACACCTCTCATTAGTGGAATTTTGAGAGTTATACAGTCAAGCCTTAGGTATTTTAATCCTGAATGAGTAAACTAGTAAGGCCAGCTGTTGTTGACTGTACAACATAAAGAGCAGAGAAAAACCAAAGATACAAGATTTTTTTTTACTTTCTCTCTAACACAATGATGACTCTGATGACATAATTTATTGACATAATTTATTTTCAAGCACTGGCTTCCTTTCTGTCCCTACCTTAATCCTTGTCAATGGCTGGGTAAGAGTCTTTTACTCTGTACCTCCACCATCCCAGGCTGCCTAGAATCCTTCTAACTCATCAACTATACATCTTATTTCAAATTCTCCTTTTACTTCTACTATAATTTATCTAACCCTATGCTATTGATTACTTAACCCTGAAACCATATTATTTAACTTAGTAAAACTTTATAGGATAGAGTTCCCATGAAATATACCCTCCAATATAATGATGCACTGAATTATAATAAATGTTAAATAACAAAGCTCTGAATTAATAAATGCCATCAAAATGGGGGTAAGCTAATTATTTGTGAATATACAACATGAGATTAGTTCTAATGAAATATGAGATTTGTATGCTGATTTCATTGTTAAAAAGCAGTCTAGCTGAGGCTGAACAATATTATAAACAGATAAAGGTATCAGTACATGCAATATGTTTCAACTCTACCAGAATTGGGAAGGTTATTAATGTAGGATCTGTAAAATTCCTAGAGAGTAAAGAATGTGAAGAAAATTAAGTAACATACCTGTGACTAGCCTCGGATGCAGATGCAGCCTGGGTGACCCTATGACCCACTTCAGTGCTTCCATACTTTTGAGGTGCCTTTCTGCCCCAAACCCCTCTCTCCTCTCTGCTGCTTCGCTGAGAACCAGCTGAGATATACCACAGGCTACTTCTTTGACCTTACCGGTCTCATTCAGGCTTTGCCAGCACTTACCAGAGGGGATTTTGCAAGCTAGAAGGATCATGCTTGTGTCCAGGCATGCACTAAGAAAAGATGGATCCCCCTTTCCATGAAAATGGAAAGCCTGTATAGTCAAATGCTCTAGAATGGTGGTGGGGGGGGGAGAATTATTTGGGCTGGAGGACCACTTAAGGAGTTTTGGTAAGCTGCTGCAGGTTAAGGAGGAGGGGAATAATGGGGGGGGTCAAGGTCAGGATCACGGGGCAGTGACAACGCAGGAAGTAGATTGTAACTCTGCCCTTGGTCCTGCACTGTCACCAACCTGTGACCCCAGCCCCAGCCCCTGCCCACCTATCCCGCTCCTAGATACCACTCCGCACCCATCTGTGGCCACATCCCATCTGCCCAGCTGCATGCACCCTGCCTGCAGGCATCCCGGGTTCGTCTCCATGGAGACTCCCCCACCCACTCCATCCAGTGTCCCCAGAGGTGGGTGTGGGATTGTATAGGCTGGAGTGTTCGGGCAACAGGGCTGGGGCCAGTGGCAGGAGCAGAGACACTGGCAGCGAGGCAGTAAGCCGCTGCTGCAAGGACTGCTGGGAAGCAAAGTCTGACTGACATGCTGCCTCTGTCCTACTGCATGCCCAGGTGTAGTGAGACAAACCACATGCACCAAGGCCCAGGCTGCTCCCCACCCCTGGGCTAACCAGGGCCAAGGGACCTGCCATAGGGCAGATAGAATCCCTTGGTGGGCCAGTCCCAGCCTCCAGGCTATATTTTGACCACCCCATCTCCAGAAGCTAGTTAGCACTGACAATAAGTCAGTAAAAAGCTAACAAAAAGGATTTATTACAAAACACAAGAACAAGCATAAGAAATCAGTAACCACATGCTGAGATGCAGACAGAGATATAAGAATAAACAAACAAAAGAAAATATCAAAATAATAACCTATTCCTGCTCTGCACCTTGCATACAAGGATGCAGTCCCTAGTCAGCTTCAACAGGTTAAGAAGCAGCTTCTCCCTCTGACCTCCTTGCCGAGGTCTCCTACAATTTCTCCTGCCAGCTTGCTTTATTTTGTCTTAGGCTGAGAGATCACAGCCTCCCCCTGTGCCCTGGAAGATTGCCATGGAGATAAGCAACTGTACTTAAGCCTGCCTCTAGGGCATGGTTTATCTGGCTGTTCATATACCTCACTCTTGGGGGAGTGGGGGGATCACATTAGGCATATAACTTCCCCTCCCCATGCCCCAGAGGTGCATGTTTACCAGATCTAATTAAGACCAGGAAACTATATGCATCCTTTGAAACGAAGAACCCCAGACCCGAGATTGCAGCTGCTCGCTGAATTCCATACTCAGAGAGATGTCCTTCCAGGCGGTCTCTTCCTTTAAAGTATAAATTTAAGGGAGACAGTAAACAACTCTAGTCAAACACTAATTCTAAGCCATTACTGCCCTTCAGCCATGTAGGCCTTGAGTCTTTCTTAGGTGTCAAAGAAATGCATTGCTTACTACAGGTTTCCCTTCCTTTATGCTGTACATACATTCCTGGAAAATGGCACATAACTCAAATTCGCATAAAGGGAACCCACTTTATAATGTAACAAATACGGATATGTTCTAAGACATCAACTGTATTTACCTCCAGACCTACTTCTACCACTTTTACAAGACAATTTTGGTACTCACCAACAGCAGACAGTACAGTACACACAAGGAGAGGGGGGTACTGTCATAATGGGGATGGCAACTACAGAAACATGGGTCAAAGACAATGAGCAAGGAGCACAGATCCACACAGGAGACTATATTTTGGCGTGTATCACTCCCCCAGTGTACTGTACAAGCAGCTGACTGTGGGTTTCTATCACACTGATTGCATAAGAGTGAATTTACCTCACATATAATAAAATTTTGGTATAAAAAGGGTCATCATATAACAGTGAAATCACACAAAGAACCTGCATAAAGTGAGGGAAACCTGTGTTTGAAAGTCATTATCATACTGTGCCATCCTCACCATAATATAACATATCAGGAATATATTTTATATCAAATACCACAAGGACAATAAGGTTAAATACAGCATGACTTTACTTGCCATTACTTGAGTGAAATCAACTCAAGAAACTAAGCAATCCCTAGGTTTATGACAAGTTGTCTGTTTCTTTCTGCCTTTATAAAAGGGACAAATGAAGACATTCAGAGAGGCTACTTTGTGTAGATGAGGTGCTCTCTAAGAGGTGACCCACCATACGCAAGAGATATAAAGGGATTAAAAATGAAAGCAGTCAATATGCTACCCATATGTAGGTTCTTTAAAACAGAAATTTTCCACATAATGCTCTGTGGGATGCTATATGCAGGTCTCACTAATCAGTGATCCTCTTGCTTTATTAAGGAAACAAAAAGGAAAAGAGAGAGAGAATGCCAATCAGAAGACCATCTGCCAAATTTACCAGGCAACACAGCACTCAGCAAACTGAACAGCAGTGTGGGAGTTGAGCAATTCCCCAGACTACAGGGGAATTAAGCAAAATGAATTATTAGTATTTTCTCCCTCTGCAAAAGTAAGAGTGGAGTTTGCTTCTTCTCATGGCCAGCATGAAATGGCAAGGAAGTTTCAGCAGCCAGGGATATATGGAAGGGAAAAATGTTGGTGTAACAAGGAGCCAGAGGCTAAAGGGATGCTGCAGCAGGTTAAGCTTGTTGGGTGGCACCAGCAGCAGAACAAGGGCCAGCTGTGGTGAACTCAGCAAACAATATCAGCCAGGATAGGAGTTACTCCTGGGGGAAGTGATTATCCCAGGAGCTAGCTGCAAAGCAGTAAGTTGTACAGGGGGCAGAAATCTAAGCAACCCAGGAACAGACCTCCAGGTAACAGAAGGTACAACCCCAGGCAGCTGAGCTAAACTCAGGAGGAAGGCAGGCCAGCCATCAGGCCAAAATGGAAACCCCTGTGGGTCACTGGAGAGCCACCTGACCAGAAGAAACAGGGCTTTGGAAGCACACAAATGCCTGAGGACAGCTGGTCAGTCTGGTCCTACAGGCATCAGGGAAAGGAGCTCCTGGGCAGGATGACTGCAGAGAGGGACTGACCAGCATACAGGCTGTCCCCAAGATGCAAGTAGAGAACTAAGGGGGACTTGTAGCTTGCGAGGTAGCAGAGGTGGGGAATTATGGACCTAGTGTGGGAATAATTTTAGTTATACAGCCAGTGGGCTTGGATTTTTGTTCTGCTTAAGTACTGACGGACCAGATGTGGCTATCCAGGTGCAAAGACAAGGCCACAGTGGGGTGCCTGAAGGGCATCTGAGGTTCAGGCCTCAGTATGCCCCTCAGGTGCTTCGCACTCAGAAGCACACAGCCTAGTCTGGGGTCAGAGACCCAGAGGGCTGGGGCAGGTGTGCAGTGTTAGGCCAAGGCAGGGAGAGCTATGGCAAGGGTCAGGCAGTTTATCTTAGGGTCAGGAACCCAGAGGGTTATGGAGCTGGTGCAGGCTGAGGCTGAGTGCCAAGGCCAGTGAAAGCAGTTCAGCGTGGAGTCTGGGACCCAGAAGGCTGACAACTGGAGAAGAATTATAGCCACTGTGCAAGGGCCAGGGGGTCCGGAATGGAAGACTGGAGCCAAAGCAGGCTTAAAACAAGTTAGGGCTAAAGCTTGGAAAGTCACTGAAGCCCAGGACAGGCAGAAGCCTGATCAGGGCCAGAGCCTTGCCAGGGCAGGGTGCCCAGCAGGCTAGGTTTATTAGTTGTTTAACAGACAGGGCCACCAGGCCCAAAGGACAATTTAAACTAACATCTGCAAGGCATGGGCAGAAGGAGGCCATGAAAAGCCCTTAAGGCAACTGGGTACCCTGGAGCTTGGATGGGGCTGGGGAGCCCACTTAGTGCTTGAGGGCCAGATGTGGGATCAGCTGGGTCTGGGAGGGACTCACTGGCCAAAGAATAGATAAGGGTTTGCTCAGGGACCCTGAGGCAGCCTCCCTTTTCTTTTTTTTTTTTAACATTAAATAACTCCATCAAGGCATGGCAAGTGAGAGAAACCAGGGTACCCAAGGAGCTGCAGCAGGAGAGGAGCCACATGAACACCAGGGGCCATCACTGCCCGGTCTTGTCACAGTTGGTTTGTGGTCATATATATACTGTGTATAGCAAGTATCAGAACCAGGGAAAGAATAAAACAACAGGAGGGTAGTCTTTTGTGTCATTCCAAGGATACAGTTGATTAAGTGGCTCTTCAGCCATTCAAAGGTTAAGTACACTATCTAAATGGATGGAGGGGAAAAAAAGGTAATTTAAGGGGCACATATTACGTATTATTCAAGCATTTCCTGATACATCCTGGAAACATATGACCTAATGTATTCTGTCTACAAATACGTTGCTATCATATTCCATTAAAAATAACTACTTCAGGAAATCTGTATACAGAGGAAGGATGGTCTGTGGTTATGCCACCAGACTGGGAGCATGGAGACTGTGGATTCAGGTTCTGATTGTGGCACAGCCCTCCTGTCTGACCAGAGATAAGTCTCATTCCCCACTGGTAACACAGGCATAACATCATTTCTCATCACTACAAAGTGAAATGAGACTTCCCCCATATCACAAAGGCCAGAGGGACGCTCTAAACTTAGCTGCATGAAATGAGGGCCCAAGAAGTTAAGAGTCTGTATCCTTTTTTATGAAGTACCATTCACTTAATCTGTGCCATGCAGATGAACATGCGTACAAAGAACCTATTCTATGGCATTACCAGAACAGCAAAAATGTGTAAATTTTAAACTGTTTGAAATAGACCTGAAGGAAACTGAATACTGCATTCTGGTATAGCTTGTGTCCACATACAGGTGAACATTTAATGGTAATCATAGAATCATAGAAGTAGGGTTGGAAGGGACCTTGTAGATCTTCAAGTCCAACCCCCTGCCTGGGCGGGAGAAAAACTGGGCTCAAATGACTCCAGCCAGGTAGGCATCAAACCTCTTCTTAAAGACCCCCAAGGTAGGAGCCAGCACCACTCTCTTGGAAGTTGGTTCCAGATCCTAGCCGCTCTGACCATGAAGTAGTTCTTACCGATGTCTAATCTAAACCTACTCTCCAACAACTTGTGGCCGTTATTCCTTGTTATGCCAGGGGGCGCTAGGGGAAACAAAGTCTCGCTCAAACCCTTCTGGTCCCCCCAGTGAGTTTATAGATGGTCACCGGGTCCCCCCTCAGCCTTCTCTTGTGAAGGCTGAACAGGTTCAGGTCCCGCAGCCTCTCATTGTAGGATCTGCCCTGCTGTCCCCAGAACATGCAGGTGGCCCTCCTCTGGACCCTCTCAATGTTGTCCACATCCCTCCTGAAGTGGGGCGCACAGAACTGGACACAGTACTCCAGCTGTGGCCTAACCAGTGTTGCAGAGAGGGGGAGGATCACCTCCTTGCCCCTGTTAGAGATGCATCTGTGGATGCACGACAAGGTCCGGTTAGCCCTGCCAACCATGACCTCGCATTGTTGGCCCATGTTCATCTTGGAGTTAATAATGACTCCAAGATCCCTTTCTCCATCCATGCTCTCAAGAAGGGAGTTTTCCATCTTATAAGTGTGCTGCTGGTTCCTACTGCCCAAGTGCAGCACCCTGCACTTGTCAGTATTGAAGCACATCCTGTTTTTGCTAGCCCACCCCTGTAACCTATCCAGGTCTTGCTGCAGTCTTTCCCTCCCTACTAGTGTGGTCACCTCACCCCAAATTTTGGTAAAAATCAGCAAATTTAAACAGGTTGCTTTTCACTCCGTTGTCCAAATCGCTGAAAAGGAAATTGAACAGCGCGGGCCCAAGGACCGAGCCCTGGGGGACTCCGCTGCCCACCTCTCCCCAGGTCAAATATAACCTGTCCACCACCACCCTCTGAGTATGACCCTTCAGCCAATCTGCAATCCATCTGATTGTGTAGGCATCAATGCCACAGTCGCCTAGTTTTTTTAATGAGGATGGGGTGGGCAATGGTGTCAAAGGCCTTGCTGAAGTCCAGAAAGACTACATCCACGGGAACACCTGCATCCAATGCTTTTGTGACCTAATCATAAAAGGCAATCAGGTTGGTCTGACATGACCTGCCCCTAATGAAACCATGCTGGTTGTCCTTGAGCATCATCCCTGAAGCCGGCCCATTGCAGATGTGCTCCTTGATGATCTTCTCAAAGAGTTTCCCTAGGATTGAGGTAAGACTGATGGACATATAGTTGCCTGGGTCCTCCCTCCTCCCTTTTTTAAAGATGGGGACCGCGTTGGCTATCTTCCAATCATCTGGCACCTGGCCCGAGCACCACGAGCACTCGGAAAGCCATGCCAAGGGCCCAGCAATAACCCCTGCGAGCTCCCTCAGCACCCTGGGGTAAAGAGCATCTGGACCCGCTGATTTGAACATGTCCAGCCCCTCCAGAAGCTCTCTAACCCGGTCCTCCCCAACCTGAGGTCTGGAGGAGTTCCCCTTGAGTCCGCCTTGCATCACGGTGGGGAAGTCCCAGTCCCTGCACAAGAAAACGGAGGTGAAGAATTTGCTAAAGAGGTCTCTCCTCTGGCGCAACCACCAGATTGCCCACAGAATCTTGCAGGGGCCCCACATTTCCCGGTGCTTTCTTCATCCTCCCTATATATTTGAAAAAGGACCTTTTATTATCTTTCATCTTGGACGCCAGCTCTATGTCCGCCTTAGCTTTCCTGACAGCATCCCCTACAGACCTGAGCAGAGGAGATATACTCCTCTTTGGAGATAGCACCCCACTTCTACCAGGTCTACGCCGCCTTTTTGGCAATAAGGCATTCCTGGACACCCTTAGTGAGCCAGGGGGGCTTTCAGGCATTCCTGCCCCCCCTTGCTTCTTGTTGGGATGGCCACCCCTGGACCCTAAGTATCGTCTCCTTAAGGAACGACCAGTCATCTTGGGCACTGAGTTTCCCCTGCTCTTGAGAACCCCAGTGCCTCTCCCACTAATCTCAATTCGTTGAAGTTGGCCCTCTTGAAGGCTAGGGCTACCGCCTTGCTGCAGGCCCTTGACACCCTGCCCTGGATGGTGAATTCCAGCAAGCAATGATCGCTATCACCCAGGTGGTCAAGGACCTGGAGGCCACTCACCAGGTCGTTGCCTGTGGCCAGGACCAGGACCAACAGGGCATTTCCTCTGGTGGGGCTGTGCACCTCCTGGATTAAGTGGAGGATCATAAATACTGCTCTCAGGCAAATAGGTAACGTGCATCTATTTTATCAGATTACAGGTCTGTGCTATATACTAGATTTCCTCAGCATACATACAAACAGAATGCATTTTTTAAAATATACATTTCCTTGTTCACAGCTCTTGTCCTTAACAGTATGCATGCCTAATTTAAGCCCAACCACTGACATTAACTGCTTTACTAAATTCAGATGCCTAATGAAACAAGATGCTAGAAACCATCACAATGATATTAACAGAGAAAAAAAGTTAAAAGTTTTGGTGACAGTAACACTCTTTCTCCACATCCTCAGGAAGCTCACATCAATAGTTTCCATAGAAGAAAATCCTAAAGGTCTTATTTTCCCCTTCTCACAGCTACTTCCCCTCCCCTCTCTTATTAGAAGTATTGAGTCTTTTCTTGTAGTTTCTCTGCTTTTCCTTGGAGACTAGTAAAACAGGGAAACTCTCTGAAAGGATAAATCTTTAAAAAAGGAAGCTTTTTCCCAAATGCTAGTCAAGAGCTTCTTCACGTACCATGTAGAAACAAAAGGAATAAAACATTCTCCCCTTCGTGGGTTGCCTCTACACTTTTATTTAGCAGATAGGTAATTTGCAAAGACATTTTTTGATTTAACAATCTTAGCACTGATTTAAAGTTAAATTCTGTGAGTATTTTTTGAAGCATCCTTTTTGCCAACATGAAGATACAGTGATTGTATATATTAATTATTATAAAAGCTAAATATTATTTATACTACAGAGCTGTTAACCAGAGATCTGAAATGGAGGCTAAAGGATTGCTCCCAGAACTAACAGTGGAGGATGTGTGAGCAACAGAATAAATCCTTCAACAGAACACCCTTCATCCAGGCAATTAAGGTAAGCTAAGATCAACTCCCCATGAATCCATTTGCCTGCATTTGGCATAGCAGAAGACAAAAAAATAAATTCAACCAAAGCAAAGACCAGGAACGCAACTGCAAAGCTCTGAATTCTAGCGGTTGTCAGAATTTACTCAGGGATGGAAGTCACGTTAATCCAAAGGACTCCAAAAACAAGGATAGAATCAAATTACAATACGCACCTTTTCTACAGGTAGAAAGTCATTTTCTACTTCTATTGACCTTGGCCGTAGCTTTATAGGTTTGTCTTTGAAGATATCTCCAAAGCCAACCCCCTTGACCTTTTTGGGTTGGATTGGTGCAGCTCCATTGGCGCCTTCTGATTTTGTGCTGCTTGAGTCACCACCATCACTCTCAGAGCCTGTTGCATCTTTTAAGCCTGCCGGGGGAAGGAGGAAAAAGAAACCTTAGGTACAGCTCTTTATGGTAATTTGAAAATAGAGCACAGTGGATAAACAGCACCCCTTCCTAAAAGAAAGTATCACAGAGCAACAGAGGCTTCATTCTAGGGTTTGGGCTTGTAATTTTCTGTTATATTTTAAGCCTTCCTCATACAGCTCTACTAGCTACAATTTACACCATCCCACACCAATACATACTGCCCAGTATCAAAATTTATCTCCCGAATTAAAAAACTCTTTTCTTTCTAAACAAAAATCACTCAAGACATGGGCAACTGGTGCCTCCCAAGTCTGGGGGGCACCAGATTGCCAACCAGGGGGAGGGGTCCCCCAGCAGCCGAGAGCCGAGCCAGCGCTGAAACCAGCAGTGCACTTCCGGCTCCACTTCTGGCTTCTAGAGGGTGCACGGCTGATCTCAGGGTGTGCACGTGCACCTGCTACATGTCGCTAATGACTCAAGAAATGAAGGAGTTAAATTCAGTTCTAGGTCAGCTATTGTATCAAGGGCCCCTAACACTTGTGAATGGTCAGATGAGACATGCCATACCTTAAAACCGTATGACTCATGTCAAGCCAATTATTCAATTAGTCTCCAAAGCTACATTACCTAAAGGGGAAATGTAAAGCTAAAAGCCATTTAAACACATTTTCAGTCAAATAAGTTGCATAATATTATCCCTACTGAAATAATTAAATCTCTCTGCAGCTTAGACAGCCTTATAAGAAAAGCACCCATGCATACCCTCCCCTACTAGTAATAAATTAAACTGACATTCTGATTTGTTTTACCCCTCTCACTGACTAGGAGCATCCATCTGTACTCATATGATAATTTCTTTTCTTTGAGTGATAAGATCCACTGATCTGATGCAAAGAGACTTCAGCCTGTTTGCAGAACCAGACCTATCTGCCATGGACAGTGCCTCACCTCATGGAGTTCCCTCTGAGAAAAATAACTTCCAAAGCCATTACAACTTGAGCTGAATATACTTTGACAAAAAACAGCACATTTCTGCTACTACAGAGTATAGCAAATTCTATGGAATAATAGCAAACCCAAATCCTTGGTTATCTTTTTTTTTTTTTTTTTTAAACTATTCAGAAAGATCCAGGGAAGCAGATCTATGTACCTTACAACTCAAAGAAGATACAATTTTTGGTTA